>NW_010331040.1:13515-31011 GCF_000700745.2 Antrostomus carolinensis | reverse complement strand
ACATGGTGTGAATGTTGGGATTGTCCTGTGCAGGGACAGGAGCTGGACTGGTGATCCTTGTGGATCCTTCCAACTCACAACACTGGATGATTCTATGATTCTGCTCACCTGTGTTATAAAGCTGAGTTGCTCTTCCTGCATGTGAAGGTACGTTGTCCAACCAAGGTGCTTGCTCATGCCCTCGGTGCTGAGCAAACCAGAGCAGGACCCAGGAAGTGCCTTGCACACTCAGGGACAACATATCACACTGACATCAAGAAAGTGACGGCTTCTTGGCAATTACTTCAGAACTGAGCTTGCAAGTCTGCCTGTTTTGTTCGTGTTCATCTGAAAGCCTTTGACACTTCCGTGCTGTGTGTTTCTTTTATGAATATGCAAATCCAAGCAGTGAAATTACAGATGATGATATGTAGTCAAAACTTTTCAGAAGTTAATGCATATTCCTTATTTTGCAGATTTCTATCACATTTGTATTTGCAAAATAGATGAGATAATGCTGCTCAAGAGAGCAGCTCTCCTGTCACTGAAGCAGCAATACACCTTCCCAATCCTGCCCTGGAGAGCTGCCAGCTCCCTTCTCAACGCCGGGGTCCTTCCTGGAGGATGGGGTCATGCTGAACCCCTGGGCATTGGTGCCCCTGGGCATTGGTGCCCCGGGAGCCTGCTGCAGAGCACGCGTCTGGTTTTGAGGGCTGGGCGTTGGAGTGAGGCATTGCTGTTCTCCCAGGGTTCCTCTGTGGATCTGGGACAAAACCCCGTGGGGAAAACCACATCAGGGCTTGAGACAACTGTGTCCTGGGGGCATCCAGCACTGCACTGAGGGAGGGGATTGTCCCACTCTGCTCTGCACTGGGGCGGCCTCACCTCCAGCACTGGGGGCAGTTTGGGCACCACAGGGGAAAAAGGATCTAAAGCTGCTGGAGAGTGTCCAGAGGAGGGACACAACACTGGGGAAGGGTTTAGAGGGGAAGCTGAAGTCACCTGGTTTGTTGAGCCTGGAGAAGAAGAGACTGAGAGGAGATCTCCTGGGGGTCTAGAACTTCCTCCCAAGGGGCAGAGGGGTGGCAGGCGCTGATCTCTTCTCTCTGGCCACCAACGAATGCCAGGAGCAGAGGAAATGGCAGGAAGATGTGGCAGGGGAGGGTGAGGTTGGCCATGAAGAAAAGGTTCTTGAGGCAGAGGGTGGTGGAGCACTGGAACAGGCTCCCCAGGGAGGTGCTGATGGCACCAAGCCTGACAAGATTCCAGCAGCATTTGGCCAAGACTCTCAGGGACATGGTGTGAATGTTGGGATTGTCCTGTGCAGGGACAGGAGTTGGACTCCATCATCCTGGTGGGTCCTTTCCAACTCACAATGATTCTAGGTCTTGGGCTTCCCAGGCAGGCTGGGCACGGGAGGTGGAGGTCACCTGCATGAGGTGCCTGGCCCTTTGGTGATCAGCCACAGTGATGGGTGCAGCCTGGAGGGGTTTCTCTTTGCAAAAAGCCCACGAGTTTGATCATTTGTTACAATCTTGCTATCAGCTCAACTTCAGATGCGATAGTAACACAATACTGATGCAATAAAATACTTGTGAAGATGAGGATAACTTCCCAAAAAACAATTTAATATATTTCCAAAGTGAAGTTTTCAAAACAATGCTGATCTTGTTGGGTTTCTCTCTAAGGGAGAATTAATATACAATATGGGAAATTTTACACAAATATTTGTTTTTATTCTGCTTCAGGAGAAATGCCAGAATGCTGCTGGGTAATGGAAATGTGGAATTTGACCCGAGTGCTCCTGATTCAGACCCGTTCGCTGCTGTTCCTGCCATGTTCCCTGTTACCAGGTGAGACACAGTGGTCACCACTGGCTGTTCCTCACTCTGCTCTCACTCCTTCCCGCGTGCCTGGCTCACCTCATTCACTGGGAGTATTTTGCAGACCCTACATAGGCTGCACCAGCGAGCTCCATCTCTTTGGCCATCAAGCGCTTCATGGCAAACGCATGGGGCTGACCTGCAGCACCTGGGCTCCTGGCAGCACCTTGCCCAAGCTCCCTGCATGCTGCCAACCTTCCTGTGGTCCTTGGGTTGTTGGCTGGGGGCTGCCTCCACCCCATCCTCCTCCCAGCTTCAATAATTCCCCCATGGCATCCTGTTCCTTTGATTTTTTTAAGAGGAACCAGCCTGGGCTGCCATGGAGGACACTCATCTCCTGTGGTTGAGGGTACTCATGGAGGATACCTGTCACCCATAGTTGAGGGTACTTATGGAGGACACGCATCACCCATGGCTGAAGGTACTCATGAGAGCACCTTTGACCCTCCCAGTCCCAACTCTGATGGGAACTTGACCCTTTTCTGCTCTGTTCTCCCCCAAATTAATTTCAACACCTTTAATAATGTGCGTGGGTGAGCAGTTTCCAGCAAACACCACCCACCGAGGAGCCTGGCAGCGCCTGGTGAGCCCTTCCCCCTCTTCTTTCTCTTTCTTCTTGCAAACACCTACATCCTTCCTGTATTGTTTCAAACCACAAGATAATAAACTGAGAAGCAAATGCTGTCAAAGGGCGAATGGAAAGGTCTGTGGGGGGAGGTGGACCTCCACACCTCAGGGGCTCCACCTCCCCCTGCAAATATCACCGGAAGCCTCTGTCCTGTGCTTACATAACAGGGGCTGGGGTGGTCACCCCAAAACAGTGGTGCTTCATCCAGCCCCTGATCTTCTCTAGCCTTTTTTTGGTTGTCACATCCTCGCTACCTCTCCCACAGCCCCAGCAGCCAGACCCAACAGCCCAGAGCTTGTGGCAAGGGGCCCTTCTGCTTCTGGGAGCTCCTTGCTGGGTTCTCCCCAGAAATTTTTTTAGCAAAGAGTTTTTTTCAATTTTTTTTTGCCTGGCTCTTTTTTCCCCAGCTGTTGGTAGACCATCCCAGCTCTGTGCTTGCTGGGGGACAGGGACCACCTCCTCAGTGTCAGGGTGGTGATGCTGGGAGGAGGGTGCTGTGTGTGGCACCCAGGTCTTGCCCTGCCCTGGAGATTTAGTGGCAATGCAGTGGTGATACTGGAGGAGAACACTGAGGCTGCTGGCACCCACCCAGCAGGCTGGGGAGATACCTCCCAGCAGGTACCCACTGCTTTGGTGCTGGTGGGAAAATCCAGGGAAAAACCAGGAATATTTCCTCCAGCCAAGGTGCCCCTGGCTTGGGTGCAGGTCTGTGGGCAGAGCGAGCCTTCTCCTGCATCACACCCTCTGGCTGGTGGGTTTGACAGTGTGACTACGGAGTGTGGTCTGCTCCAAGAAAAAGGAATAAACTGGAGCCTGCCCATCTTGCTTAAGATGTCTCAAAAATGAGTCCCTAGGTGACTCTCTCCATGCCCAGCAGCTCCAGGGTGGATAGCTGAGCTGGTCCTTTGCTGCAGCAGACAACAGCCTCATGCCAGTGTGGCTGTGGGGTTGGATTTATAAAATGGAAGGCTTGCAGGCAGGGAAGGAAGGACAGTGCAAGGCAGGAGGGGTGTAGATGCTTGAGCCCCAGCACCAGCTGGGCTGGGTGCTGAGCATGGCCCTGAGTGCACTTTGCTCTGCACAGTGTGGTGATGCTTTCCTGCAGCTCTGGCTCCTGTGGTGGGGCTGGGAAGTGGGACCACGGCAGGACAGAGGACAAGGACCACCACAGAACAGGGACCATCACAAGACAGAGGCCACTGCAGGACAAGGACCACCACAGGACAGAGGCCACCGCAGGACAAGGACTAGTACAGGACAGGACCATTGCAGGACAGAGGCCACCACAGGACAAGAACAACTGCAGAACAGAGGCCACCACAGGACCAGGACTGCCCGTAGGAGAGGACCAAGTTTTGTTTTCACCTGAGTGTAAATCCAGCATAACTGCCTGATTTCTTGCTGGGCCACACTAACTCATGTTTTGAGGGCTGGGCGAGCAGAGCACGAGGAGCACTGCTGAAGCATTTCTGTGCAAACCACAGTTGCAGGCAGTCACATATGGTTGAACCCTGGGAGATGCACTGAGCTCATTTCTTTTTTTTTTTCCCCTTGTCTTTAGAAAAACCCTGAAGAGCTTGTGAGGCACCTCTAAGTGCCCCCTACACACAAGGTGGAGCGGGTCAAGAAGACCACAGAGACAAACTTTGCTTTGAGGAGGACACTTGAGAGACACAGACCGTGCTGTTGTGGTACCAGGGGCACTGAGGTCTCTACCCATCCAGTAATGGAGCTCTGAAATGCTGCCTCTCCCTCATCATGAGCAACGAAGTGATATGGGGATAAAACACATGGTGACCATGCAGGCTGGGTGCCTCCAAGGTGCCTACGAGGTGGGGTGACAGCCCTGCCCTGTGTCACCCCCACCCTGCCCCACATGAAGGTGGCACGTTGGCATGAAGGCATCTTGGCAGTAGATTATACTACCTGCTGCTTGAAACCCCAGAGCATATTTCATGACTAAAACATCATAATTGGGAAGAACAGCAAAAAGCTGTGTGAACAGAAGGCTCCTGTGACTCTCCAGGAACCGCCAGCTGAGCACCAGCCTTTCAGGCACACACGGTATCATCCGGCTTCGAGGAAAACCTTGGCTCAGGTTTGTCACAGCCAAACAGTCCCCTTGCACCTCTGAGATGGAGGCAACTGGGAAAGTCAAACCAGTTCCCAGACAGGCAGCATTTAATGGGATTTTTGTTCTTGATATACTTGGAGGTTATCCTAGGACAAATAGGTGCTGATAAGACAAGGCAGAGCTTCAAGGGAGCTCGGAGTACTGCTGTGCTTCTCTGCAACTGCTATCCCATGCTGTCTGGGTCA
The DNA here is from genome assembly GCF_000700745.2 of Antrostomus carolinensis. NCBI lineage: Eukaryota > Metazoa > Chordata > Aves > Caprimulgiformes > Caprimulgidae > Antrostomus > Antrostomus carolinensis. The sequence goes on along the minus strand of NW_010331040.1, from coordinate 26,202 downwards.
GACAGACAGTCTGTATCTCCAGAAGCAGTGCTGGGAGGTGTTATCTTGGGAGAGCACATGGGCCTGGCCGTATCCTGCATCCCATTCCCCATGACTCCACCTGCAGCTGCAGTGCTGAGCCAGGATGTGGGAACACCTCCATGGGTTTCAGTCTCCACATAGAGGATTGTTGTCCATGCATGGCTTTAAGCCCTTTTTAACCCTGACAGTGCCTAATGGCACCTAATGTTATGTGATGATATGAAGGGTACCATCACCACACCAACCCCCTTCACGGTGGGTCCTGGGGACACAGAATTGAGCAGAGCTGCCAGCCCAGCTGCCAGTTTGCAAAGGAAAACACTTTCTGTTGCCCAAATGAATTGGTTTTCTTAAAATGTTGTGGAGAAATGCACAGGAGAGCTTCAGGAACTCAGCGACGTGTGCTCCACCTTTCTCAGTAGTGAAGCCACATGGCATCTAGTGCCCATGGTCTGCCTGGTGCTCCAGGATGAGCTGATGCTGAGCAGTGCTCAGTGCAAGGACCCCGAACCCAGCCATGAAACCAAACTGCTGTCAACACCAGGGCAATTTGAGGTGTTGACCGTGGGTTGACCGTGGGTTGACCTACTGCCTGAGCACATGAATAAACCTGAACTTTGTGGTCTATGCCCACCACTGCTTGGAGATCTCTGCACTTGTACCACAATTTGGCTTGGTGCAAAGTTGGTGGTTTAAAAACCTGGGTGCTCAAAAGTTACCATGCTACAGCTTCAAGCTGACTTGCTCTAAAACCCACCCAGAGCACTGAAGGATGGTGTGTTCCCTGCAGGGCTCAGGCTGGTCATACCCTTAGACATGCAGTTTGGGGTTTTGAGGAGCAGCCCAAGCAATCAGTGGGGCTAATATGGAGTACGTGTGAGCATGACCCAAGGACAGACAGGCTCATGGAGTCTGGACAGCAGCTGGTGGTGGCTCCTGCACACCCATTGCAGGGTGTGCCAAAACCAGTGCTGCAGCTGTACTTTATGCCAGATAAGACCCTCACCTGCTTTTACCTGTGCTAAACCATGCAGGAGCATCACTGGGCTGGCTGCTGTTACCAACCCAGTGAGAGGTGCAGGAGCTGAACTTGCAGGTGGGGTGAGGCTCTGCCATGTCATGTCCTACAGAAAGTGGTTTTTCTGCTCTGACATCAAGCAGAACATGACTATTTCCACCTGCAGAAGGCAACATTACACAGTCCACTCCAATGAAGTAATAGTTTCACCAAGGAGAATGTCCAACCGTGGGAGAAATGATCCATTTCGTGCTGGCTCCACTCTCTTACAGGGCTGGACCGATTATTTGCATGGATGCCCTACCTGGAGCATCCTGCAGAGACAACATCTCCAGGGTGCTGATGTCTGTGCACATACAGACCAAGAGACATGCCAAAGGGTTACCAGCTGCTCCCCTGTGAGGGTCTGCAGTCCCCCACCTTGCTGCAAGGGAAAGGATTTGTGTGTCGGAAGAGAAGGATGCAGTGGAGGTGCGTTATTATCTTTTCATGAGAAATTTCTAGATGAAAGAAAGAAAAAAAAAAGCCTGAAGTTTATATCTCGTTCTCTATGCACCATTTCTTTTCATTCTGGGTTTTGAGAAAGAAGAAATTATTCATGTCTCCAGTTCCTCCCTTCTCTCTCTCTTCTTTCTCTCTTTCTCTCCCTCTGTGCCAAAAAAATGAGAACACAAAAGGATGGATGGCAAATGTTTATAGGGAGAAGGAGACTTATTCTCTCCAGGTTTTTGACTCTTTTCAACTCTAGAGCTTTAAATAATGCCTGCAACTGTGTAAAAATGGCAACTTGAAAAGGAAAAAGGGAAGTGTTGAGACATTTCAGTACAGAGAAAAGAAAAGGAATCAGTTATTGGGCATTTTTTGCTTTAATGCATTCAGTGTTATGAAGGGGTCAGAGAAAAAAAAACAACCCCAAGCTGAAAACATGAAACCATTGATTGAGAGTCTGAAATTGCTGAGGGGGTTTAAGAAATCAACATTTTCTAATCTGTAAAATGGGAACCATGCATTTGTCTTGCAACTTATTTTTAGATTGCTTTTCAATTAATCAAAATAAGATATGTAGCTATTTCTTCTCTTGATGTTTGGAGCCCCAAACCTGATGTTGGCTCTGGTCTGTGAATGTTGACAGTGGAATTACTGACTCCTGAGAAAGAATCACAGAACCACAGAATCACAGGATGTTGGGGATTGGAAGGGACCTCGAAAGATCATCCAGTCCAACCCCCCTGCCAGAGCAGGAACCGAAATGAGATCACACAGGAATGTAATTCCTGACTGCCCATGGTGTTTTGAAAGAAACTGCCCCAAAAACCTGGGGAGTTTTTGTGGGTGGGTTTTTTTTCTACCTGATTGGAGCCATCATTTTGGTGCCAGGGAAGGGGACAGCCCCTTGAAGTAGCCAGCTCCCCTGTGAGTGCTGCTGAAGCTCTATCAGAGAAGCTGGGACTTGCCCATCTGGGTGACAGTGACAAGTGGGACCGTTGGTGGGATGAAGCTCATTTTGCCCATCTCAAGGACAACTAGTGTGACTCGCTCTGGGTGTTATTTATTCAGCCTGACTTTACAGGCTGGGTCTCCCTAAAGAGGGCAGCAAAGCTGTGGTCCTTCACAGTGCTCACTCAGATCATGCGAGAAACTCCCAGGAGATGTGTTCTGAGGGTGGAAAAGACCTTCAAGTCCATCCTGTCCCACCTTTTTCCTTCAATAATTTTAGAAGCTGAAAGAGCCTCTCCATGTGCCATTTCCAGAGTGTTGGCAGGGAAACTGGGGAAATGCTTGTGACCTTTTTTTCTCTGTATCCCCCAGTCATTCAGGGGAGTGGAGGACAGCATGAGCCTTCTAAAGGCTAGGACTACTCAAGCCCTCTGCCAAAAGACCAGCCACGATTAAAACAGTCAAATAAGGCTCTAATTATCAAAACTCCCCGTATAACTACAGAAATATTTTGTGTAAATTGCTAGAGAAAAAAAAAATTAGTCTGAACTGTGCTCCAAGTCAATAAATCTACTTGCAGGGTAGTGTTTCCCGAGATGGTATCTAGTGAAAGTCTGTGTGTTCCAGAAAAAAAGGTTCAATATGTTCTTAAATGCCTTTATCCTGTTTCTCTGCTAACTTCCCCCAAGCCGTTTTGTCTCCTGGAGAAATCCCAAATCCCTGGGACTTCTTCCAACCCTCCTCTTTATTGTAGGATTTACAAGCTCCTAATCAGGAAACAGAAATTATTGCATGTTACATGTGTGTCCCAACGGGGTGGGGAGAGACAGTCTGACTTTTGACATCCAGCTACCAGGTTCCTGCTGGTGGTGCTGCACAGAGCACAAAGGGTTATTGCATGAAGCTGACTGCAGCAGAGATGGATCTGGATATCAGGAAAAATTTATTTACTGAAAGAGCTGTTGAGCATTGGAACAGGCTGCCCAGGGAAGTGATGGAGTCACCATCCCTGGAGGTGTTCAAAAAACGTGTAGACATGGCACTTTAGGACATGGTTTAGTGGGTATGGTGGTGTTGGGTTGATGGTTGGACTTGATGATCTTGGAGGTCATTTCCAACCTTAATGACACTCTGATTCTATGAAAGGCCACGTAGGTCTCTCCAGCCCACCTTCCTTGCTCACTCTTGCTCCCATCAGATGTAGGGTGCAACCAGTGGTCTTGGTGCTCCCCATGGGACTGAAGTGTGGGTTTGAATCAGGGGTGGAGGGAGCCATATCCCCCAGAGCTGACTATGGTGAGACACAACCAGCCCATGGGTGATCAGGAGGGAATCTAGAGGGGAATTGCCATTTCTGCCTAGATACTTCTCAGAGACCAACAGATCTTATGGATTTTATGCTGTTTATCACTAATAGGTGGCAGTTTTCTTCCCTTCTCTTTCAGGAGCCACAGGATGGGTTGAAAGAGCAGAATGACCCCAGTAGTGGAGCAGCTGCCCAGCTGAATGGTGTCCCAGCAGCGTGGGTGCTGCGGGGCAGGGATGCTCAGCCATGGGAAGGTGGATGTAAGAAGAGGACAAGGACATGTCAAACTCCAGAAGACCCTCCAGGACAGCTGCATCTCAGGCTCTGTAGTCTGGCTGGTTTTTTACTGTTAAATTGTCACCAGACTGGTGGTGGCTCTAACAGGTGGGGTTATTCTGCTCATTTCCTTTGGGTTAATCATAGAATCATAGAATCCCAGACTGGTTTGGGTTGGAAGGGACCTTAAAGCTCATCCAGTCCCAACCCCCCTGCCAGCAGCAGGGACACCTTCCACTAGACCAGGTTGCTCAAAGCCTCATCCAACCTGGCCTTGAACACTTCCAGGGAGGAGCAGCCACAGCTTCTCTGGGCAACCTGGGCCTGTCAGCGCTTCAAACCTGAGGATTTCTGTCAGTGGGGTGTTGCTGCCTTGCCCTATGGATCTCTGTGCCAGAGCTGGATGGCTGCTTTCTCTATCTGCCTTCCCTCCACAAGCTCCAGCCCCGTGGGAGATGGATGGCACAAGGCACGCACGTGTGGCCTCTCTTGGCTTTGCAGAAGACACTGACCTATAAGTCTTTATCCCATCAAAAGTAACTGTCATTTTATAGTCATAACTATCTCCCCTGACCAAAAAAAATCATCTGGAAGGCAATGAAACGTACATTAATGACATAATGAAGAGCAGTAAGTGTTCCTCTCCCACAGACTTGCAGTGCAAGAGGCTTCATTGATAGTAACATTTTAATGTGATTACAAGATGAGGAATTGCATTCTGCTGCTGTGACCAAGTGTCCTCGGTGACTTGAGGCAGCTGCAGGGACCCAACCTGGCTGATATTAAAAGCGAGGCCATGGGGAGGGACAGCCCTGCAGCATCTCCTGGTCCTTGCTCCTGTGAGATGAGGGACGGGGAACATGGCAAGGGACTGTGGGGAATGGTCAGGATCCCACCAAGGGTTGTATTCATCCCCTTTGATCATTCTCCGTGGGTGAGTTTGTAGTTGGTGTTGGAGTGATGGATGGGTCAGAGTGTGACACAGACACCCTCACACCCCACACACCACCAGGCCATGATGCATCTTTACCACCTTTCTGAGAACAGAAGGGCCCAAAAGACAGACTGTGTCTTGCGGTGATGAACCACAACCAGTTCACTTCCATTTTGTATGCTCCATTCTGCAGTGAGAGGTTTGTGTGGCCCGGTCCAAAATACTCAGCATCGCCTTAGCAGCTCCTCATAGAATCACAGGATGGTTTGGGTTGGAAGGGACCTTAAAGCTCATCCAGTCCTAACCCCCCTGCCATCAGCAGGGACACCTTCCACTAGACCAGGTTGCTCAAAGCCTCATCCAACCTGGCCTTGAACACTTCCAGGGAGGAGCAGCCACAGCTTCTCTGGGCAACCTGGGACACTGTCTCACCACCCTCACAGTGAAGAACTTCTTCTTAGTATCTAATCTAAACCTCCTCTCTTTCAGTTTAAATCCATTTCCCCTTGTTCTGTCACTACCTGCCTTTGAAAAAGTCCCTCCCCACCCTTCCTGGAGCCCCTTCAGGTACTGGGAGGCCACTAGAAGGTCTCCCTGGAGCCTTCTCTTCTCCAGGCTGAACAGCCCCAACTCTCTCAGCCTGTCCTCACAGCAGAGCTGCTCCAGCCCTCGGATCACACAGTGCAGGGTGTGCAGGCAAAGTACTGAGGGAAAGGAGTGAAAAATTATCAGTTTGAACAAAGATTTTTGAAGACGAGAGATGAGAGAAACAACAATTATTCTGGATGAAATACTGTGCTGGCCAGAAGGGTAATTTTAGAGTCAGATTTGAGATCAGATGTTTTATCACTGTATCCTCAACTCTTCTTGACTTTCACTGCAATTTGATAAATCAGCATAATACCTGGCACAGTAATTGCTGCAGATTTTATTCCTAGTGGGGTTACTTTATTACACTGCAAGCACATTAGAGAGCTTTCTGTTGCTCTGCCATTATTATTTGTGGGGACAGAAGGTCAAACAATGCAGAACTTACTAGGTGGGTATTTTTGATGATGTTCCCGATGAGCTTGCTTGCAGGTATTTGTGCAGCTGAATGACTTGTTGCTCAGCAGGGCTCAGCCTCTCTGTCCCACCACCTCCATGGCTCCTGCCAACACACTGCTTTGCTTTTCTCTGTGTGTTTATGGTCCCATCATGGCTCCAAGGCAGCAAAAGGCTGAGAACCCACCAGAAGCCTCTGACCAGGACTTTGTTTAATTTCCTTATTTGCCTGAGTGGGATGATCAGTTCTCCTAGAGCAAAATGAGATGCTGCAGGGCTGTGTGCTCTTCTGCCTCCTCCAGCCAGGACTCTGTGGGAGGTGGGCAGATGCTGCTCACTATCCCATACCCCCTTGGCACAGAAAGCCTTGGGTCTCAAAGTCCCCAACCCCTCTCCTCTCACGTTTGCTTGATGGATAGAGCCTTTCCATCACCTGGTGACAGTGGTGGGCAGAGAACAGGCAAAGCACAGCAGGTCCCAGAATCCCAGAATGGTGGGGTTGGAAGGGACCTCAGGAGATCATCCAGTCCAACCCCCCTGCCAAAGCAGGTTCCCTACTTTTTTGCAAAGGAAAGCGTCCAGGGGGGTTTGAACATCTCCAGAGATGGAGACTCCACACCCTCTCTGGGCAGCCTGTCCCAGGGCTCCAACACCCTCACAGTGAAGAAGTTTTTCCTCATGTTTAAGCAGAACCTCCTGTGTTCCAGCTTGTGCCCTTTGCCCCTTGTCCTATCGCTGGCCACCACTGAAAAGAGTCTGGCCCCAAAGGTCCTGCTGATGAGGCTCATAGCACAACTACCTCGGCCACTTGCATGGTGCAGTGAAGAGCCCATCAACCCCACGCCTGTGCCAATGGGCTGGGTCATGACAGAAGAGTTTGAGGGTGACCACCACCTTCGTGAAGCACAGGTATGTCTGGGGTGATGAGCTGGAGGTGCTGAGCAGCCAACGCTGGGTCTGACATACAAACTCCTTGCCTGGTTGCACGGCACCACTGAGCCTGAGCTCGGGGCTCCCAGCACTGTACAGGGGCTGTCCCAGGAGATGGGTCTCAGCACCTTTACATGTTTCCTTCATTCTGTCTGACCATTCTGCTTCCAGCAGGACCATGGTGAGGACCACCGCTCTCACCACCAGCACTGCACAGCAGCCCTAACCCTGATGGGGCTTTTGGGGAATGGGGACACTTCCCAAGGTGCAAAGCTGCCCTCGGTGGAGGATCAGGACGTCACTGGGGCTGGCACGAGACTTCTGCTCCTAGCATGTGCTGCTGTTGTCAGGGTCCTGGGATTTGTCAAATGAAGTCCTTTTCTTTGATCCTTCTTGCGTAAAGTTTTCAATATTGCTTGTCAGGACAGCTTTCCCTTCCATTCCATCATCTTCATAATAATAACACAGATGTAACAAAGACAAACTGTCCTCCCAGGGCTGCCGGGGCGTTTGTGGCCACCGCCCTGCGCTGTGGGTCCAGCTGGGTGGTACCTGAGGAGAAACCACAGGTAAAGATCAGGCCCTTTCTGTACACCACCAGCCCATGGGACACCGTGGTGGGATGCTGGTGGGTATCCTTGTTTCCGTGAGAGCTGGGCATCACTGTCTGGAAACACCCCATCCCGACCAGGGCTGCGTGGGCTATAGCCCAGAGGGCTGTGTCTCTGCTCTCGAAGGGTTAACACCACTGACATCCCGCTGATGAGATTTGTTAAACTCCTCATTACATCCCACAGCGCTGCTAATTACCTCTTCATAAACCAAAGTCAATTAGCCAGGTCTCTCCCTGCCCCTACCTCTTAACTTCCCTCTCCATCATCAGCCCAACGGCTGGGAACACCTGCCTGGGTCCTGCCTGACCCGTGGTGACACACAGCCCCCTACCCCAAAACTGTTTTGGAGCCTTTCAAGGATCTAGTTGGTGCTTATTGACTAAAAGTGAAAGTGTTGCTGCTCCATCCTGCTTGGGACCATGACCTCTGCAATTGCAACAGCCCAGGCAGGAGGAGAGGAGGTGGGGGGGAGCCCGTATCCTTCTTCAAATATGGAAAAAATTGCCAAAACGAGGAAAGCAATAAATTCTTGCCTGTGTTCAGAAGCAAGAGGTTTGCTCTGTAGGGAGAGAGATGTAGGTTATCTGCTTGGAATGGAAAGGTTTTTAAAAGGAGGTGAGGCAGACAGGGAGGGTTTAGGAAGAGCTGACCCTGTCCTGAGCTGCAAGGGGTCATCAGATGGTTTCTTGTGACCCAGCTACCATATTTTCTACTAATGTTAATAATAGACCAAAGAGATGCTCACCCAGCCACGCCATCCCTGCCCAGCCCATTGCCGCTGGGTGCTCACCCTCCCCTGCCCACGGGGCTGGGGCTGAACTTGTTAGTGGAGTTTGGACACATTTCATGACCAGCTGTGATGGTGGATGGGAGACTTGGCTCCCAGTTGCTTCCCTGGAGCAATTCCAGGTCCACACCAAATAGCCAACAGCTGGAATACTGTTTAAGCACAGCTGCAATCATGCAAATTTAGAGATTAGTAGGGATTAAAGTGGTCTGGAATGTCTCATAATTTCTCATTAATGCCCCAGGCTCTATAACAGCCAACTGCTCTGCATCCCCAAGGTGGCTCCTGTATCACCAGGGCTGGGACAGGTCACTGTGCCCTGCATGGCTGTCCCAAGGCAGCCACTAGCCCTTTGCTGTGCTCCTCCCTGGAAGTGTTTAAGGCCAGGCTGGATGAGGCTTTGAGCAACCTGGTCTAGTGGAAGGTGTCCCTGCTGCTGGCAGGGGGGTTGGAACTGGATGAGCTTTAAGGTCCCTTCCAACCCAAACCATTCTGTGATTCTGTGATCTCCTCCCAGGACTGGAAACGGTTCCCCGGGGATTTCAGAGTCTCACGGCCACTTTGCTGCTACACACAAAAAAACTTTTAACGTTTCAGAAAGTCTCCCTGGAATAAGTCCAATCTCCTTGCTGCAATAACTCAAGGTAGGTTTTCATCTTAATGTTCTATCCTCCTATTTTAATAATTGCATATTTGGAAGAAATCTCCTGGCGCTGCTATTGCAGAGTAATTATCTGCTCATCACAAGCCAGCCAAGCTGGGCTGAGATGTTACTGCTCGTGCTGCTCCTCAGGAAGTTTTATGATGCTCCTCATTTTATTTTCAAAGAGCTCGAGATTACCAAAATGAAAGGGGAGTTTCATGGCCTTATGCTGGCCACCAGTGAGGAAGAGTCCTGCATTTAGAGCTTCATCCAGCAGTTCTCCTTACTTGCCCATCTCCACAGCTGTCCTGCTGCGCTGGTGAGATTTTGCTGTGCTTGTAGAGTCACCATGGTCAATGGGACAAGGAACAGGCACTTTTTCCATCTATACTTGCAGAGAGCAGGAAGCTTGGGGTTAAAAGTGATTAATGAAAGTTGCCTCGCAGAGTTACATCTTGATTTCACATCTCTCTCATGCCAAGAAAGCTGATGTTCTCAGCAGAGAGGACTGCCACTCCATAGCCTTGCAGTAACACTGTGATGGCCCCAGAAGTGGAGGAGAACATAGATTTGATGTCAGAATTACGAATGCAGAAGGCATTTGTGACCTGCCTGGATTTCAGCAAGCCTCTGTAGGGTCTTGCAGTTCCAGGGAACTTGCTGTCCCTTGCCATGGTGCTGTTATCTCCACTTCTCCCAGCATCCAGGGTAGTTTGCTGGAGATGGCTTGGTCCAAACCCACCATGCCCCAAACCACCCCTCCATCTTAGAAAGTCTTCCTCATTGCCCCATCCAGAGCAGGCAGCTGCTGAGTGGGTGTCCTGTTTTTCAGCTGGGCCAGAGCTGGTTCTGTTCAGCAGCTGGAACAGCGCTGGGGTTTGGGTTTAGCTGGGATTTGTTAGGAGAGAAATGGAATGTTGGGGTGAGTAGGTCTTCTTGGATGTGCCAGTAGGATGTGTGGGACGTTACTACAGCAGGTGTCAACCAGAGGACACAGCAGGATAGCTCCCATCACATATTCCTTATCCTGTCCCATAGCCTGCGGGCCAGCAAGAGCTGTGGCTTGGCTTTCTAACGGGGACTTATTGCAACAGGCACAGGGCATGGCAGCAAGTTTTTGTAGCATATGCGAAACCATTATTGGGCAATGCAAATGACCCTCTACTTCATTAAAAAACCCCTTAACTCTGAAGGCTGAGCTCATCTCTGGTTTATTAAAATAGTCTGAAAGCTTGAAAAGAAGTTATTTCAAGTAATTGGAGAATGTCAATGTTAAGGCCACTTTCATCATAGATGGGCAGAACTGGGGAAAAATCAGATCTCAGCTGTGGCACTTGGACCTGAACGAGCCCCAGGGCCCCAGTTTGCAGGAGGAACAACACAGCCATGGCCCAGCTTCATGTCTCTAAATGCACACGGGAAGAAATTGGGCCTGATCTAAATGACATTACCTTGTGTGCTAGTGACACAACGTGGTGAGACTCCTACGGCCAAGCTGTGTCTATAAATGGGCTTAAAATGGTCCATTAATGAACAGGTTTCCTCCAGGCAGGTGGCTCTGGGTGTGAAATTTCACACCGTGTTACTTTTTATGCCATTTGAATTTTCCATCCTTGCTATGGAAGGACAGAAATGCCAATTCCATCCTTACGCCGTTTGAATTTTCCATCCTTTTCATGTCCTCATGAAAAGAATTTGAATTTTCCATCCTTTTCATGTCCTCATCCTCGTTTTCTAGGAAAAGTTGGAAATGGGGCTCTTGTGGGCATCTGCCAGGAGCCACCAGGGAGCTTGGTGACCCCCATGTCCGTGAGGACATTATCTGTCTGCTCAAGGGTTGGCAGAAGGGAGGCAGGTTGATAGGGTTGGGACATGGGATAGCTTCATAAGCAAATGCACAGGGCAACAAGTTATCACTTGAGAACTGAAAGCTCCTTCTGCTGAGCGTAAAGTTGCCATTTTCCAAGAAAATTAAAGAAAAATGCTTGTCTGTCAGCCATGGCTCAGTAGAGCTCTCACTGCTGGGGAGGGTCACAGATATGTTTAATTAAGTGGTATTGGCCTAAAAGAAGAGGGGGGGGAAGAAAAAGCAAGTGAGAAGATGATGGGAGAGGAGCGAGGGATGGGAAAGCTGAGGAGGACAAGGACAAGGACCTCGCTGGGCAGGACATATCCAGGGTGTGCCCTCAGAATAAGGAGAGACTGGTTCACTTCTACTTTTCATATGTTTTATTATAAAGAAAGGTAAAGATAAGCATTGTGAACCAAATGTGCCAGGCGCTGCGAAAGCAGCACCATCAAACAAAATATAAAATAAAATTAAAAAAGAAAAAAAATGCACCTTATGAGATACTGTAATTATGCTCTCTAATTTTTCATAAATAGACAAAAATCGTTGTCAGCAATTTTTAAATAGATGGACATATGGCAGAAAAAAAATATAATAATGCCATACAACATGGATATAAATTGTCCATTTCTTGCTGTACAAATAATAGAAACAAGTTTGGCAGGCTTTTTTTTGTTGTTTTTTTTTATACACATCTCCCTTCTATGTATAACTAAAAAATGTGCTACAATTAATATAAAATGCTTTTACTATAAAGTAAACTACTAATTCTTTTCACAAAAAAATCTTAAAGATGTCTTTAGCACAGCTCTAAAACACTTAGTAAGCTACTTACAACTATCCAACAAATTATATTTTCATCATCTTTTTCACATTTTTCCTCTCGGATTTTGCCTTCTGCTCTCTCCCCCCCACCTACCCAGCAATAGTTTTTATTTTTTTTTGTATTTTTTTTAGTTTTTGCCAGACATCCAAGGCCTTTGCATGTACAATATTCACACAAACTTCACATTTTCTTGCACAAAGTTTAGTGCTGTTAGCAAGTCAAAAAGAGTGCATCCTCCTACTGAGCTGGCCTAATGCTGTAGGACACCAGACTTGGCCTATGCTGTGTCTAAAAGCAGTTCACTAGGAAAATAGTCTGTAGCTAAGCTGATGGCAAGCAGAAAAACCGTGTCCTTACTTGATATTTTTTGTTGGTTTTTGCATTTATTTGTTTTATTTTTTTATTGTTTTTCTTTATTTTTTTTTGTTCTTCATGATTTATGAGGTTTTGGGCTTCCATGGAAAGTAGATTTTTATTTTTATTTCTTTTGTTTTTAAGAGTTCAAAAATAATCAAAGAAAACTGCTCTTAGAGCCTGGAAATGAAGCCAGCGACGAGGTGCAGTGGTAGCTCTCTCGTCCGTACGACTTGCCCGGTGCCTCTCTGGGTAGTCTGTAAGATAGACCCTCTCAAGTGTCCTTCATCTGAGCCTCCTTGAGAAGAGATGTTGAGTTTTAGGTGAGGTAGAGTGCCTTGTCCCTTGGCAGCATGCTGTAGGAGAAACGAGAGGGAGAAGGTGAGATGGTCAGGGGGGAAAAAGTCACCTGGGGGAGCTGAAATTAGCCTGGTTGCACACCTGTTCGCACACGTGGTCACACACCTGGTCGCACACCCTTTCCCAGCCCTGCCGTGGTTTTTATGGCACTCCGTAATGCAAGGCATGAAGTGGTCTGCACTGAGGGATGGCTCATCCAGTCCCAACCCCCCTGCCATCAGCAGGGACACCTTCCCCTAGACCAGGTTGCTCAAAGCCTCATCCAGCCTGGCCTTCAACACTTCCAGG
>NW_010331040.1:6169-13249 GCF_000700745.2 Antrostomus carolinensis | reverse complement strand
AGCCCTCACATCAGCCTGGTGGCCTCCTCTGGACTTGTTCTAACTGCTCCAGGTCTCTCTTGTGATGGGGGCTCCAGAACTGGATGCAGTACTCCAGGTGGGGTCTTATAAGAGCGGAGCAGAGGGGGAGAATCACCTCCCTTGACCTGCTGCCCACGCTTCTCTGGATGCAGCCCAGGATATGGTTGGCCTTCTGGGCTGCAATTTTAGTTCTTCCTGAATTTCAACAATAAGGGAGAAGATATAAATTCCTTCCTGTGGCTTAATTTCTGCTCTTGCCAGGGCTGCTGAGAGGACAACTCTGGATTTCCTTGCAAAGCAGGTGAGTGTGATGCTGGTACCAGCTCCACCATCGTGCTGTGGAGCTGTGCCTGGCATCAGCCCCTTGGCCACCGGTCCCCTTCTTCATCACACACTGTCCTTAGGCTAAACCATGGAGATTGGGAGAATGTACACTTACTTTTGGATAAAATGTGTTATTCTGACACTGCGTAAGGAGTAGGGGGGGTCTCAAAAATATGATTGAGAGGCTGTCCTGGTTTCAGCTGGCACAGAGCTAACTTACTTCTTAGTAGCTAAAATAGCTGGATTTTGGTTTCAGTGTGGGATTTGTTATGAGAAGAACGCTGGTAACATGATGATGTTTTCAGTTCTCATTGGAAGATGAAGGACTTTCCAACCTCCCCGTGTTTTGCTGGTCTGCTGGTGCAAAGGACTAAGGTGGGACACAGTAAAATCAGCAAATCCAGACTGGCATTTGGCTCTGCCAATGGGTTATTCCATATCATATAATGTCATGTTCAGTATATTAACGTGGGTCGACTGGGATGCTCGGGCTCTCAGCTCGGGCTCTCTTTCTTATGAGACCCGCAGTTTTGGTTTCAGCATTTTTGTTCCCCTTGGATTGCTCTGTGGGAACGGGCTGGCCATTGGTTGATGGGCGGTGAGCAATTGCACTGTCCATCACTCATTTGTTTATTATTCATATATTACCAATACATTAATTATTATTTATTAATAATGAATTATAGTTATTCACAATATATTATTAATTAATAAAGAATAATAATTATTTTAAATAAATTATCAATACATTAAGATATCATTTATTATTAATAATAATTTATTATTTTATTACCATTATCATCATAATTATTTAAAGTTTTATTTTATTCCATTTATTAAATTGTTCTTAACCTACAAGTTTCCCTACCTTTACCCTTCCAATTCCCTCCCCTTTTCCCTGGGTCGTGGAGAGTGAGTGAGCAGCTGTGTGGTGTTTGGCTGCCAGCCAGGTTAAACCACCACAGGGGCTTATGCTTGAAGATGCTTTTGGGTGTCCAGGAGGACTTACAGAAGTTTGATGGCTGAAGAGCATGGGGGCAGGAGATACCACCTGCTCAATGCCTCTCTTCTCCTCTCCCAAAATAAGTACAAATAGTACAAATCAGTCACCAGGAAGTCCTGCAAGACAGCCCAGATGCATTTTTTGCAGGACATAGTAGAGAGAGGAGTGGCTGAAGTCCCTCTCCCCTGGCTGACATCCTATGTGGGTTTTGCTCTGAAATCCAGGCATTTTAATGGCTTTTATCAGCTACAGTGACCTAATGGAAACATTGTTGGTTCTATAAAGACATCTTGGCCTTAAAAGGTGGTGAAGAACATTAGGAAGATCTGGGAGATTCTGGTGTGGGTGTGCTTATGAGTGGAATAATGGGGAAACAGCAGACAGCAGGGTAACGCTGCTGCTGAGAGAGCCGTCTTCTGATAGAGCGCTCGAGAGTCTGCACTTCGATAATCTCCACATTTTATAATCTGCATTTAAAATGCAGAGTCTTCCCTACTCCACTCAGCCAAGATTTAATGCCATGGAGCAGCAGTGAGGTATTCCAGTACTAAAACTTCATTAATTTTACAAAATATGCTGCAGAACATTTCCTAGTTCATTACAAAGTATTCCCATAAATAATTGAATCCAAACTAAGTGCACTTGTGATGGTTTATCCTCGCCTTCTTACAGTGTTTGCTCCTTTAGTTTCTGATTTGGAAAATTCCCCCATTTGGAGAGGATCACTTCATCGTTAGCAGGAATTAGTGAGGTTGTAATTGTCCAGATGAAGTGGCTGTAGGTGGTTTTGTTCATCTGGATGAGGCATAACTGAGAGTGTCCCGGGAAGAGGGGAGAAAAGGTGCTAAATGATGGTACCCAAAAAGAACCTAATCCATGCCTTGCAAATGAAAGGAAGGACACAGAGAAGGATGATCTGGTTCAGTAGTGGACAGGTATGGTTGGACTCAATGCTCTCAAAGGTCTTTTCCAACCAAATGATTCTATGATTCTATGAATCCAGTTCAGTGTTATCACCAAAATACCTAAATACGAGGAGAAAAAATGTAAAGGAAACCCGGAAGAGAACTTTGGTATGGAAAGAGTTGTAAACAGAAGACAGGACAGAAAAAATGAGTGAAGTCCTTCAAGGAATTAAGAAAGATTTGGAAGTGATTGTAAACCAAGCTGCACCCTTGCCACAGGTGAGGTAGTTCCCTTGGAGAAGGTCACTGCAAACCCATCCCAGTGGGTGCCTGGGAAAGAGCAAGTGTGAGAATAAGGCTGTGAGGTGAGGGAGAGGGGGGACTACACGAGTAGTTTGTGATGTGATGGAAAAAAGCAAGAAAACGGTACGCTGCAGTTGCCTGTGGGAAGTGATAGTCACATACCAAGCAGGAACTGAGAAATGCTGCCCGTGTCTTTGCTAGCAATCTAGGACAGCTTGGGCTCAAGCCCAGAAAGAGCTAGGAAAATTGGATGGAAGTCAGTGAGCACCAAATCATTAAGAATGGGAAGAGCATGAGCTAAGACACATTGAAAACTCTCTAACATGGCTGATTTATGAATTAAGGAGTGTCTGCTCACAGGATCCTAGAATTTGAGGGGCATAAAGGAAGATGTGTCATGTAATGGCATTTTAACTAGTACTGATAGGCTGGGAAAAAACTCAACCTGCAGCAGTTCCCTTATTAGATGGAGAAGGGCTGAAAGACAACCTCGTTAGTTTTTCAGAAATTGTCTGGATGACAAACACAAAAGAAAATGTAGGACTGTGAGGTTTTGCCCCAGCTAAGCCAGTGCCAACATGTGTTAGAAGCTGAAGAAATATCAAAGTCAGACATGAAATAAAAATCCTATCCAAGCCAGGACTGCCTGTGTGTGCTGGGGAGGTTTGGTACAATCCTCTTTTTCAGGAATTAGATTAGAATTTAGATTGGATATTAGGAAAAGTTTCTTTACTGAAAGAGTTGTCTAGCATTGGAACAGGCTGCCCAGGGAAGTGATGGAGTCACCATCCCTGGAGGTGTTCAAAAAAACGTGTAGACATGGCACTTCAGGACATGGTGGTGTTGGGTTGATGGTTGGACTTGATGATCTTGGAGGTCTTTTCCAACCTTAATGACACTCTGATTCTATGACTCTTAGGAATTTGGGACTCTACAGCTGAGCCACATCCCTACAGAAAATAATGCTTTTTCTTTCCAGCCAGTTGCTGATTTTGCTTCTCAGAGTGCTGCTTTAATTGCAATTAAGCTGAACGCAGTTTTGAGGTTGAAATGGGCAATTACATGATCCAGAGACTTCCCGATTATACCTAAAATGGTGCTGATGAATCAAACCCAACAAGATCTGCCTTTATTGCTGCTTTGATAAAGCCCTGCTGATTGCTGGGGCCATTCAGGCACAGAGCCCACCCTGCCCAGCTCACAGCAGGGGAGGAGCCCAAGGGTAACTCTGAACGTCACCTGCAAATTAGTGCAAAGTACATTGGAGAAAGCAGTATAGACAGGACGATGATGAGAACCAGCTCATCTCTTTTCTCGACATGAGTGTAACGCACCAGGGCGGCAGTCCTACATACGTGTGTGGATGCTACGAGCGATGCAGACTGAGGCAGCAAGTGCCAGGGGCGGGAGGTGATGGCACTGATGACACACCAGGCTTTACAAGAAAATGAGAGCAAGACAGCTTTGAATCATAGAATCCTTTGGTTGGAAAAGACCTTTGAGATCATCGAGTCCAACTGTACCTGTCCACTGCTAAACCACATCTCCGAGCACCTCATCTACTCGGCTTTTAAATCCCTCCAGGGATGGTGACTCAACCACCTCCCAGGCAGCCTGTTCCAGTGTCTGATGACTCTTTCAGTCCTGACATCCAATCTGAACCTCCCCTGGTGCAACTTGAGGCCATTTCCTCTTGTCCTGTCCCTTGGTCCTTGGTTGAACAGACCCACCCCCACCTCTCTCCACCCTCCTCCAAGGGACTTGGACAGAGCCAGAAGGTCTCCCCTCAGCCTCCTTTTCTTCAGGCTCAACAACCCCAGTTCCCTCAGCCGGGAACTCATCACACTTGTGCTCCAGACCCTTCCCCAGCTCCGTTGCTCCGTTGGGAGCTGGGCTGCCAGCACCTCGTGTCTCTAGTCACAGGAGCTGGGCTCCTTCCTTAACAGAGCCGATGGCATTTTTTGGTGCACTAAGCACTCCCTGCAGTACTGATCTATATCCATCTCAGTTCATTGCTATAATCTACTCTAGTAATTATCTGGAAGTCTCTGCATAATCTGTCTGGCTTTAGAATGATTTTTTTTTCCAGGAAGCTGCGATAAACCCATGAAATTCAATATTTCTGCTGTGACAAAGGCATGAAATGCATGAGCTTTGATCATGAATTGCATGGGTCCTCTGCTTACAATACGGCGCTCCAGCCAGATGTCACAGAGCTTGTTTTAGCAACACAAAAGCCAATCCTGACCACCACAGCAGCGTTTCATCTGCTTCTAAAGTGCCCTGACTTTTCTGCCAGGCTTTGTCCAGGGAATCAAGTGTTTTCCCTGATGATCCCATAAGTAGTGATGTTTATTTTTAAGGGGTGCTAATTTCTGTGGGAGCTGCCTCTGCTCAGCACCTCTGGAAACTGGGATCCCTGTGCCATAACTTTCCAAGCAGCTTCAACTTTTTGCCCACAGCATCTGTAGTGACTTTTATCATTAAATCGCAAACAGGTTCTTCCTTTTGGGTTGTCTCTGTTGCAGAGACTTAAGGAAGCACCAGACAAAGGTCTTTGGCAGAGCCCAGAACAATCCACGTAGCTGAGCACCCCCAGGCAGGCAGACTGCAGCGATATTCTAATGGCTCAGCAAGTTATTTATTTCCCTGAAAGAAATAAATGTCTGTACAGTCTGTGCCCAGCCCAGCAATTGTAAGTGCACTGCTGGCACAGACAGGAGCTGTGCTCTGAAAAGGCTGGGAGCTTTCTATTATCTCCAGTGAAAGCACTGTGCTCCTGTACTTCAAGCAAATCAAACAATACTCAGAAGCTACCAAGCTTCCTGCCCTACCTGCTCTCCCAGCAAACCATGTGCCTGCTTCACAGAGCACAAGACCAGTGGATTAGGCAGAGGTTGGAAATGGCTTTCACACCCTTCCTGTTCCCCAGCTTTGAGACTATCCTGATGTTTTTATTTATTGGGGAATTTGAGCAGACCTTCCTGCTGGCACATTCATGCCAGAGCTTGTAGGGTGTGTCCTGGTTTTGATGGGATGGAGTTAATTTTCTTCTGAGTAGCTAGAATAGCTGTGGTTTGGTTTCAGTGTAGGATCTGTTATGAGAAGAATGTTGATAAGGTACAGATGTTATTAGTTGCTGCTGGAGCCCAAGGACATCATGTTTTGCCAGTTTGCAAGTGCACAAGGACTGGGAGGGGGAAGCGCAGTCATTAGCAAAACCTGAAATTGGCATTTGGCTCTGCCAATGAGATATTTCATATCATATCTCATTATGTTCAGGATATCAACCAGAACTGACTGAAAAATGGGTGGATTCTCTCGAGGATCGCTTGGCCTCACTCTTCCAGGATTGTGGTTTGGGTTTGGGGACCGTCTCCGCTCTGGGATCGCTGGCTGGGACAGGCTGGGCATCCCTCAGCGGGGGGTGAGCCACTGCACTGAGTATCACTCATTTGTGTATTCTGTTATTACTGTTGTTATCATTAATATTTTGTTTCAATTAGGAAATTGTTTTTATCTCAACCTGTGAGTCTCCTTGTCCTTATCCTTCCAATGCTCTCCCCTACTCCCTGCCCAAGAGTGAGAGAGCAACTGCGTTTGGCTGCAGCCAAAGGGGTGAAACCACCACAGGGCATAAGAGGGAAGGTCTGTGCAGAAGACAGTGGTCTTTTCCTGCAAGGTACAGGGGACTGGAGCATTGTGTGGCTCTTGGGAGGATGAAGCTTTGTGCTCTACAGTGGTTGAACCCCAGTACTGATAAGGGACCATTGCTAGAGACAACTAGAGGAGGTTGTGGCCTCAGTGATAAGGGCAATCACTAGGAACAGAAGGACACTGCTTATGGACATGGACATCCTTAAATCTCCAGAGGCTCTGCTTGGAAGACTGGGCTTCCCTGTCTTGCTCTAAAAGGACATGTCAAACTCATCCACTCCTAATGAGATGGAAACACCCCCACCCCCAAAAAAAGAACACCTCTTCATTACTAATGAAGAATTTATCTGTGATTTTTAAGCTACTTCCTTCCATAGCATGACTTCAGTGAGCCTGCAGAGGAAACCTTGAGCTTCATTGCCCATAATTAGCCAAGCAACTTGCTGTACATTTCAGGGCAGATTCTCAGCTGTCGTACACTGTGACAGTTCAGATAACAGAAAGCACGTTAGCAATGTGCTGTTTTGTCTACTGGCCTGCAGTGGTTGATCCCACACTCTCTGCTGGGGTAGTCGTTGTCCCACTCAGTGCTTCCTGGAGGGTTTGATGCCCCAGGTGAACGGGGTCCAACACTGTTTTGAAACTCAGACGAAATATGGGAGAAATCCTGCAAGGTGGAAAGGAAAGGAAGGGTTACAGGAGTACAGACAGCAGGAGAAACAGCACATCTAATACTACTGCAGAAATATGTTTCCATGCATTGCCCCAAAAATGTGGCAGCACAGGGAGAGCCCCAGGGACATAGAATCATAGACTGGTTTGGGTTGGAAGGGACCTTAAAGATCATTCAGTTCCAACCCCCCTGCC
>NW_010331040.1:0-6118 GCF_000700745.2 Antrostomus carolinensis | reverse complement strand
ACCCAGCCTGGCCGAAAACCCTTCCAGGGAGGACCAGCCACAGCTTCTCTGGCCAACCTGGGACAGTGTCTCACCACCCTCACAGTGAAGAACATCTTCCTAATATCTCATCTAAACCTCCCCTCTTTCAGTTTAAACCCATTTCCCCTTGTTCTGTCATTAACTGCCCTTATGAAAAGTCCTTCCCCAGCTTTCTTGTAGCCCCTTCAGGTACTGGGAGGCCGCTATAAGATCTCCCTGGAGCCTTCTCTTCTCCAGGGTGAACAGCCCCAACTCTCTCAGCCTGTCCTCACAGCAGAGCTGCTCCAGCCCTCGCATCATCCTGGTGGCCTCCTCTGGACTTGTTCTAGCTGCTCCAGGTCTCTCTTGTGTTGGGGGCTCCAGCACTGGAAGCAGCACTGCAGGTGGGGTCTCAGGAGAGCGGAGCAGAGGGGCAGAATCCCCTCCCTCCACCTGCTGCCCACGCTGCTCTGGGTGCAGCCCAGGACACGGTTATTTGCCTCTGGGCTGTGAGAGCACGTTGCTGGCTCATGTTCAGCTTCTCGTTCACCAGCACCCCGAGTCCCTTCTCTTCAAAGCTGGTCTCAAGCCATTCATCACCCAGCCTGTATTTGTGCCTGGGGTTGCCCCGACCCAGTGAGTGACATCAGTGAGTCCAAGCCCAGGACCCTAAACCACCACAGTGGGACCTTGCAGAGTGTGAGTTCTTGCAAGCAGCTGCCAACGCAGCAACATCTGGTTTACATCCCTCTTCCCTCCTCTTGTTTTCCAGGACCTCCCTCCTCGGGAGGGTGGTGAACGGCCGTAGAAGATGCATGGCCATGAAAGCAGCAGCCTGGCAATCAGACCCATTTTTCCACACAGTAATGTGTTACCCCATCATCATCATGTGCAGTAACAAGGTAAGGAACATCCACACAAGCAACGCTCTCTCCATCAGCTGTCACCACTGGCAATTTAACAAGGATGCTGCAGGATTGTTTTATCGGAAACCTGATTAGCTTCCCTGATTTTTTAGAGCTGCCTTAATTAGGTAACATTAGGCAATGTACATAAACAAGAGTCCTGGTAGGTACCTGACCAAGAACATGATTTTCTCCAAAACATCCAAATTAGGGCAGTGGGGGGTTTTTTTTGTTTGTTTGTTTGGGTTTTTTTACTTTTATTTTTTTATTAGCAAATTGGAATGAAGGTTCACAAAATGCTGCCCTCAGCGACAGCAACTACCCTAATTAAAGTGATTGTGAGGATCCCCTTTTCTGCTCATTTCTGGACTATCACCAAATTATAGAAGCCACTTTTGCTTAAGCAGAGCCAAAGCCAAATCACTGTCCTGGAGAAGTTACTTGAGATACCCTGAGCAGGTTGGAAATTAAAATGTGATTGAAGATCTGACCTTCTCACATGTGCTGTCTTTTCATTATTGTCAAGGAGAACTATGCTTCCACATACCTGCTCTCCTTTGGTTTTCTTCCCCTGCAATATCTGTTCCTAAATCAACAATATCTGTTGTCCCAAAGTGATCCCCAAATTGAACAGGTCCCATTATGGGGGGAAAAAAAAAAGAAAACAAGGAAAAAAAAAGCAAAAAGAAAAGAAGCTTTGTTTATCGCTGAAGTACTGTATGAATTTTGTGACATATAGCTAGCAAACATGTGAAACACATTTATTCAGCCAGCTGGGTGAATACTGCAGCTAAAAGTATCATCAAGTAAATGGCAGCAGCTGTGAATTCAGAGCATATGTCCTCCACTGTGAATAGTTCGTCCAGTTCATATTCCAGATGGAGAAACTCTGGAAACCACTTGTCTCCTCCTTCATATATTGGCAAGTTCTCTATAAGGTATAAGAAATGGGTTTTGCTCTAGCTAATTTGTTCTTGCAGATACATTTGCTTAATTGCAGGTTTAAAGAGGAGAGACTTTGACCCCGCAGGCTGGTTCCCCGAGCTAAGGGTGGTTTGCTTCAGCCAGGTTTGAGGCTGATCTCTAGGATTTGCTTTGTTGCTAGGCTGTTCCCATAAGCATATATGCAAGAACACATCGGGTGCTCTCGGCTCGCTGCCACAAAAGTGATTTTCTCCTATTGCCAGGCAGTTTTGAGAAAAATATTGATTTCCTATTTTGTTTGTGACATTCCCTCTACAATTTTTCTCCTCCTGGCAACCCTCCTGGATCCTTGCTATTACCCCATGCCCTTCCAGCCCCCATTTCTCTCACCCCCCCACAAGAGGGGTTTCTCACTGACTACAGAATCATAGAATTGTTTTGGTCGGAAAAGACCTTTAAGATCATCTAGTCCAACCCATGGTTTCAGATGATCATCAGGTCCAAGCCGTAGTTTCAGATGATCAAGTCCAACCCGTGGTTTCAGATGATCATCGAGTCCAACCCATCATTTCAGATGAACATGAATTCCAACCCATGGTTTCAGATGATCAATTCCAACCCATGGTTTCAGATGATCATCAATTCCAATCCATGGTTTCAATGATCACCAGCAAAACCTCCACAGACAAGGCTGGATGGAGGACCATGTGCACAAGGAGCTTTTATGAGGGATATCCCCAATTCCTGCAGCTTCCCCCAGCGAAAGAGCCTTCGTAGCCCCATTGTACTAATCTGCCCCATTTCTGAGGGTGCTCATGCTCCCAGCTCAGCACTTCTGCAAATATCACCCCCAAACTATGAGATCTGCAAGCTGATGGAGCAAGGAGAAGACTCCCATGGGGACCACATTGACACCCAATGTCCCCAAACCACCCAGAAACCAACGGACCCACCAGAAAGGGGAGAAACAGTGGGGTTCATGCTGCAAACCCTCTCTCCCTCTGAGCACCTACCTGCTGCCCAGGTGGCGAGGTGTTCATGGGGGGCTGTACCTGTAGTGCCATGGGGGGGGACAGGAGGGGCTGCTGGGGGACCTGCTGCATGCTGAGGGGCTGGCTGAGGAGGGAGCTCTGTGGGTGGTGCAAGGAGAGCTGCTGGTGGAGGGGGGGGCTGATCTGGAAGGAAGGTGGTGGGGAGGCACTGATGCTGGGCAGCATGGGTTTGGAGGTGAGGGTCCTGGAGAGGCTGGGGTGGGGGTGGCCGCGGTAGTTCTGCAGGTCCGATGGGGACAGGAACGAGCCCAGGCCGGGGTAGGGTGAGGAAGCCTGAGGTGGCATGGGGTACATGGGCTGCTTGGGGGGGATCATTTTGGAAGGTGGATTGCTCTGGGCACTTTTCGTCTCCCCCTGGTCAGTAGAGCTCTGTGGGAAAACAGAACAGAGGGTGATGAAGAAGGAAGGGAGGACATATTGTTTTCTGTCCCCAGATGTCTGTCCATCTGTCTATCCAACCAAGCCACCCATTGCCCCTTGTCTTATCATTGGGCATCACTGAGAAGAGCCTGGCTCCATCCTCCTGACATTTGCCCTTAACATATTTATAAACATTAATGAGGTCACCCCTCAGTCTCCTCTTCTCCAAGCTGAAGAGCCCCAGCTCCCTCAGCCTTTCCTCATCAGGGAGATGCTCCACTCCCTTCATCATCTTCGTGGCTCTGTGCTGGACTCTCTCCAGCAGTTCCCTGTCCTTCCTGAACTGTGGGGCCCAGAACTGGACACAATATTCCAGATGTGGCCTCACCAGGGCAGAGTAGAGGGGGAGGAGAACCTCTCTCGACCTACTAACCACCCCCCTTCTAATGCACCCCAGGATGCCATTGGCCTTCCTGGCCACGAGGGCACAGTGCTGGCTCATGGTCATCCTGCTGTGCACCAGGACTCCCAGATCCCTTTCCCCTACACTGCCCCAGATTGTCCCATGAGCTGGAACTGACTCAGCATCACCGTGTCCGAGCGGATGGTACCTTGGAGACCAGGCTGGCCCGGTACGCTGCCAGGGCTTTCAGGTACTCCTTCTTCGCAGCTTCTGTTTTCCTCTTGTATGCCTGAAAGGATCAAGTAATGGATAATAATTCAGAGAACAGAATAAGGTGCTGCTGGGCTGGGCTGGGCTGCAAAAACACGTGCATGAAAAATATATTTCTTCTGGAGAAGAATTTACCCCAAATCAAGCAAATAAATCCCCTGGACTGGACCACACTGGGATTTTTGGAGGTGTCGCAGGTCAGAGTGATCCACATGCTTAGGCAGATATTTATGCATGTCTGCTGTAAGAGACATTGCCTGATTTTATAGGGTGAACTCAATGAAATCACTTCCCAACAGGAACTGGGGGAAAGTGTGATCCAGGCAGATCTTAGAAGAGCAGGACAAGAACCAAAATTCCCAAATGACAGAACTAGCTTAAAAAATGGCGAGACATTCAAAAATCCTGAACTACTCATCCCTTTGCTTGGCTTTTCCATTGTTAAACCTTTAGGGCTCAAGACTCTCCAGCTCTTCTCTGCAGTCCTGATAGCTGGGAAGTCTTTTCTCAGCATATAAAAACTGAGATTTTTTGCCTAATCTTATGACTCTGGGAGCTGGGGATTGCAGTGAAAGAGCAACAAGCAGGAGAGTTTGCTACCCCAAGAGGGAAAAAAAAACCCCAAAACTTTTAAAGAGTGAATTATTGTTTATTTTTCCTTCTTCCTCCTGCCATGAGACGTTTCATGATCATTTCACAGTGCTGGACCCCTTTCTGCTCAGAATTTAGTCCTCCAAGTATGTAAAAAGAACGGTGTAATCCAGCCAGTCTGAAGCAGCGTGCATCCCCATGGGGTTCAACAGATTAAATGGAGCAAACGAGAAGGATATTTTAAAATAGAATAAAAATTTCAGCAAAAAAAAGGGAGCAACTCCCTAGAAAAAATACCCATCAGTCCTCTCCTCCGCTGGCAACTCAAAGCCCTCCTCAAGCAGTGCACTGAAAGTTGATTTCAATTAGAACCAATTTGCATACATTTAATTCTGCTTTAAAAACAACGACAGCTTTCAGCAGTCAAGACGCTGAAGCCGGGTGGGAATATTTAACTCCTTTCCCCTGCAAATTTCCACGGCCACAGCAGCACCCCAGACTCCCTTCTACCACTGACCTCCAGGGGGAAAATAACCTTCCAGCAGTTAAGCTATCCAGTTATTTGAATTTCAGTTTAAAATCAGTCCAGATAAATTCTATTAAAAATGGTTTGAAAACCTTATTTTCATTGCTCCATCGGCGAGATTCCCTGTAATGAAACATTTTGACTCAACACACTGGAGGTCTCGGATGGTAATTTTCTGAAATGGAGCGTTTTCTTAAGTTTGTCTTTGGCTTTATGGTATTCAGGAAGTATTCTATTTCCTCCATTCAGAACAAAATTACATTTCAAAATGTCAGTCTCAAGAAGAATTTGCCTCTGAAAAGCAACTATTGCTTCAAACTGTATCAGTTCCTCTAATAAAAGCTATTACCTTCCTCTACAATCCTCGCCTCATTTCTCCCATCGCAGGGACACCAGTGCTACCACTACAGCATGTCCTGGAAAGCAGGAACATGGGGTGCCCACCAGCTCTGCTGCTAACGGAGCCTCTTAAATGTGGTACCTGATGCCTGCACAATTAAAAAGGAATTCCTGTGTCCCAGGCTGGTGTAACAGTGGTCATAGCTGGGTGCTGATGTATTGAAAAAATGTATTTTTTCAATTTTCCCTCTGTAGCAGCAAAATACCAAGAGCATTTTTGCTTTTTTTTTTTTTATATAAAAATCTGGGACAGTGGGAAATCAAAGTATGCACAGCTACGTGGAGATGAATTCAATTATCAGGAAGACTTGTCTGGAGAAAAACCTGCAATTTATGGACAGTGAGAGAACAGATAAATGAGACTTCCTTAGCCTAAATGCAAATAACTGAATAACCAATCAATTCTGTGCCTGTCTTCATCTTACATCATTTGTTTTTTCTGTTCCACCCTTTTTTTTTTTCCACTTTTCACCTGTCCTTGTCTTTTTTCCAGACAGCGTGGTGCCTCACTCATGTTTGGAAACCGCTGCGGGGTGGTGTGTGATGGAGCAAGACTGGGAAGGGGCAGCTGAGCAGCCCATGAGAGGGAGATCACTGTGAGGTGTGGTGGTTTCATGGGCCAGCACTGGGCTAGCAGCCAACTCAGTCCACACCGCACCCTGGGGATAGGGGAGAGAATTGGGGGGCA
>NW_010331039.1:0-848 GCF_000700745.2 Antrostomus carolinensis | reverse complement strand
AATCCCTAACATTCTGTGATTCTATGAAAAAGAAGAAAAATAAAATCAGGATTAAAACATGAAGGAAAAAAGTCAGGACATTAACAAATTTTTATTAAAAAAATGCTTTTCAGGGCTACTTTTCAGTAAGAGAATTTTAAATGGATAATTCTGCAACTGTGATGAAAAGTCAGGTGAAACAGGATGACAGAAGAGTAGTGGTTGGAAAAGACCTTTAAGATCACCAAGTCCAACTGTAAACCTAACACTACCAATTACACCTCTTAACCACATCCCTAAACACCTCATCTGCCTGTCTCTTAAATACCACCAAGCAAGGTGACTCCACCACCTCCTGGGGCAGCCTGTTCCAGTGCTTGACTACCCTTTCAGTGAGGAAGTTTTTCCTAATATCCAATCTAAACCTCCCCTGGCACAACTTGAGGCCATTTCCTCTCATTCTACCACTTGTTACCTGGGAGAGGAGACCAACTTCCGCCTCACTACAACTTCCTTTCAGCTACCTATATAGAGTGAGAAGGTCTCCTCTCAGCCTCCTTTTCTCCAGGCTAAACAATCTCAGTTCCCTCAGCCACTCCTCATAAGACTTGTTCTCCAGGCCCATCACCAGCTTTGTTGCCCTTCTTTGGCCATGCTCCAGCACCTCCATGTCCTTCCTGTAGTGAGGAGTCCAAAACTGAACACAGTACTTGATGTGTGGCCTCACCAATGCCAAGTACAGGGAGAGGGTCCCTTCCCTAGTCCTGCTGGCCACACTATTTTTGATACAAATATACTGGGTTTGCATGGCAAGGTTTTGGTAGTGGAGAGGGGTTGAGGGCATAGGGGTGGCATCTGTGAGAAGCTGC
>NW_010331038.1:51145-85332 GCF_000700745.2 Antrostomus carolinensis | reverse complement strand
GAAGTTGCCCATGACATCGAACTGGGACTTTATTCCAACCTTCATTATCTTTTTGGTCTCTCAACTGCTTGAGGGAGTCCAGCACAGAGCCACCAAGATGATTAAGGGAGTGGAGCATCTCCCTTATGAGGAAAGGCTGAGGGAGCTGGGTCTCTTTAGCTTGGAGAAGAGGAGACTGAGGGGTGACCTAATTAATGTTTATAAATATGTTAAGGGTGAATGTCAGGAGGATGGAGCCAGACTCTCTTCAGTGACAACCAATGATAGGACAAGGGGCAATGGGTGTAAGATGGAACACAGGAGGTTCCGCTCAAAACTTCCGAAGAAACTTCTTCACAGTGAGGGTGACAGAGCACTGGAACAGGCTGCCCAGGGTGGTTTTGGAGTCTCCTTCTCTGGAGACATTCAAGACCCGCCTGGACGTCTTCCTGTGTAATCTCGTTTAGGTGTTCCTGCTCCGGCAGGGGGATTGGACTAGATGATCTTTTGAGGTCCCTTTCAATCCCTAACATTCTGTGATTCTGTGATTATCCAAGGAGATCCTCTGGAAAACAGATGGAAGCCATTTAAAAAAAAAATAAATCCTTTAATAACTGTCTCCATACCTTTGCCCCCCATTTGTCTCCCCTATCCCCTTAGGGGGGGAGACTGAGCGAAGGGTTGTGTTTGGCTGCTAGCCGAGTGATAGCCAAGTTAAACTACCACCACAGGAGGTCATCTGGTCCAATGTCCTTTCTCAGGCAGGGCCACCTAGAGCAGGTTCTGATGGCTTTTTAATATCTCCAAGGTGGGAAACTCTATAACCTCTCTGGGCAACCTGTGACAGTATTTCCTGATGTTCAGATGGAACCTGGTATGTTTCAATTTTTGCCCATTACCTTTTGTCCTGTTGCTGGGCACCACTAAAAAGAGCCTGGCTTCATCCTGTTTGCACCCTCCCTTAAGGTATTCATGTACATTGATGAGGTCCACTCTGACCCTTCTCTTCTCCAGGCTGAACAGTTCCAGCTCTCTTAGCATCTCCTTATATGTGACATGCTCCAGTCTCTTCATCATCTTAGTGGTCCTTAGCTGGACTTTCTCCAGGATGTCCACATCTCTCTTGTAGCCTAGAACTGGACCCAGCATTTCAGGTGTGGCCTTACCAGTGCTGAGTAGAAAAGAAGGATCACCTCCCTTGACCTGCTGGTGACACTCTTGCTGACACTGGATAGGATTTGCCTTTTTTGCCACAAGGGCACTTTGTCAGCTCATGTTCAACTTGGTGCCCACCAGGGCCACCAGGTCCTTTTCTGCAAAGCTGCTTTCCAGTTAGTTGGTCCCCGGTGTGTACTGGTGCCTGGGGTTTTAACAGATGTTAAAAGACAGTGCACACAAAACTCACATACCAGCAAAATAAAACAAGTATAAAAGAAAAAAAAATATTTTCCTTCAGTTCCCACTCTTTACATGCATGGAAAAGAAGTAGTATATCTAGTACACTGACTGTTTCAGAATACACGAAATAGGGCAGCCAACACCCTTCCACACCTTGACTGCGCCTGATATTCCTTTGTCGACCAGCTATCATCAAGGATTATGGTTATCTAGGCCCCTTCATGTCCTCTCCCTGCAAGAATCCAAACTCTGTCATTTCCCATGCGACTTAACCATGAGAGTCAAACCAGCCTATGTCTTCAGTGCTCCCTGCCACGTAGTTTGTCAGGTCCTCACTCTGCTTTTAGGAATCCCTCTCTGAAGATTTTGCTTCCTGTAATGGATTTTATGGTGGACTTTCCTACTGGAGATATGGCTTCCTATTCTACTACAGATTTTGGGATTTAATCCACAGGTTTTATAAATCTATTCTTCGCACTTTTATATATACACACAGAAATATAACTTTAAATATCCATATATAGATATTTATACATATCAACACAGATATTATCTATATACATGCTATATACTATAGATGTGTGATATTACACACACAGCTACATGTAAAAATACATCTATATAAAGACCTTAATTTTACCATTGCAGGTGCAGCTGTACATTTATATTTATTTATATCTAAATGTTCATATTTACAGCTAAGTATCTGTCTTCAGTAACTCTAAGATTGTGGATATAGTTGTATTATGCTGAAGGAGACATCAGCAACACACATACACCTCAGAAAGGAATTGTAAAAGAAATGTGCATCTTAAAGTGATGGTCTACCTGCCACTTCAGTTCCTTTCAGAACAGCCAGGCCAGCAGGAACAGAAACTTGACTGACAGCATTGGATAGTGGCACCAGAAAGTTTCAAATTATCCCTAGTAAAAAGGAGGCTGTATATCTGTGTATATATCAGTGTGTCTTAAAGCACTGGGAAACTTGACAACTGGCTCATTCATTGCTTATCCATTTTGTTTGCTGCATCACTGATGTAATTATCAGTTGTACAATTTATGCTTTTAAAGTGCAATAAATGTGTGTTCAGCAATTAAAAAAAAAAAAGTCTAATCAGTTCCTCTAGCACAGGCTTTTGTTATCTATGTGCTATGACACAGATCTTACTTTACTCATTGACTGGAATTTTTTCGCTCAAAACTGCTGGAGGAAGTAAGGTAGTATTCTTTCATTTTCATGTCATTTCTCATTATTAAATTGAACAAGTAGGAATTGGAAAGCTGAGCAGATGGTTTCAGGGCACTCAAAGTAGCTTGTCTCTTGGACAGAAAGAATGTTAGGCTGAGAAAAGTATTAATTAACAGTTATCATTTGTGTGAGTTCTCAGCAGTTGACATTGAAAAGATCATTAATCTCCTACATAATATTTTTTTAATGTTATTTTAAAGTTATCAGTAAATTTGTCAGTCTCCATTGTAAATCAAATGGAAGTAGCTGTCATAAAATGATGGACAGTATCATTGGAAGTCTTTATGACAGCAATACCAAAACAAGATATCATGGTATGGACATATACCACTGTTGGGGTGATCAGAGTTTCGGAAGGCTATAGGCAGAAAAAGACAACATCTCTTTCCCCCCATCAGTATACCTGCTTCAGAGCTGATCTGATTTTTCTGCATAGCCAGGCTCTGTTCCTTGGAAAAGTGTATTTATGATGGAGGTTACAGTGCAAGTCAGAGGGAGGTAATGAATTAGAAGGAAGATAAAAGGAAGTAAATACTAATTTACTGTAATATTTTAAAGAAAGAGTGGAAAACAGTAAAGCTACTTTTATAGATTGTAACTTTTTCCCAATAGGGGAAATAAAATATTTTGAAAATCAAAAAGTCACAAATTAATATTTAGCATACATAAACAGAAGTCTATAAAATCTGTAATAGCTGTTTCAGATAAGATTTGTAATAGCCACTTAGTTTTTCACAAGTGTGATAAAGTCTTCTGACAGAAGAGACATAATTCAAGGGGTTAGTAAAACTCAAAAAAGTGACTATTCCATTTAGGTCACAATGATATTTTCAAGCACTAAACTTTCCTTGCATTCAGGGGGCAGCTCTTACAAATCAAGCTACATTCATAAATATCGCTATGGGAATGAAGGGTTGTGAAACAAAACCTGAAGTTTATTAAGATTGAAGTGGGCGAATGCTCACTTTTATTTTCCCTTGTGCTAATATCATTCAAAAGTAAAGAGGACAGAAGGGAAAAGTCAGCAAGTGACTAGCATGGCAAAACAGGGAAGAAATAAGCACTGACAGTGATTGAATTATGTTGATCATATCAGCAAAACAGCTATCATTGGCCCAGGAGACCTGGGACCATCAGCCTGGGACCATCTGGCAGCGATCGTTGCAGCGCCTGACATCAAGCAGGTAATGTTAACTCTACCACTGAAAGGGAGCTATGAACTATGATCAGAGATACAGCCCCATCAATAGACATCTATTTTCCTGCTTTGCCATAAATGTCAGTGTCCATAGACCCCTCAATTATTCAGTGTTCTGCTGAAGGTTAAAGGCTTAGAACTGACTTTATAAGCCAGTCTTGACACATATTATTTCTCCTGACCACACACACACACACACACACACACAAAAAGCAGGCTGGGAATGCCACAGTAGATAAAGATCAGCTGTAATTCATTTGTGATAATTAGACAAAAAATGAGCAGTTCTTAAGGTGAGGAAAAAGTAACAGCCTTTTTTCTTTGGAAAAGATTCTTTGAAAGCAAAAGGCTAAACACATTCGGCTTTTTTTGTTGTTGTATTTCCCATTTTCAAAATCAACATTACAATTTTATGATGCACAAAATGGAAAACTTTCAAAAATGTCAGGTTTTGAAAAAGATTACTATGAATAATGTATTTCAATACAGCTTTGTCAAACTGTTCTATAGTACATACATTTGTAATTTCTTAACACTGAATTTACTGGGAAGTGACACTACTGTGCTCATGCTGTTCACACTTGTTTACAAATAGAGGCAGTCAGGCTTTGAGCTTCAAATTCAAGTGTCCAGATACTGACGTGACTTGCCTGAAAGCACTGGCAGGAAAAGTGTGCCGTGTTAAAAATTCATAAAGAACACTACTTTTTATTTCAAGAGTAACAGGAGCAAAAGGTTTTTGCAGTGCCCTGGGAAACAGAAAGTTCAAATATTGTGAAGTTGCTGGAGTAGATCAGAGTATACTATTCACAGTTAAAGCCTACAAGGCAGTTCTTTATAGTGTGTTGGGTGAGACAACTGAAGGAGAACTGAACCTAAGGAGCCAATTTGCTGAGTTTTGTTCAGTCTGTAAATTGAGTAGTTTTTATTATAGACTCATGAACTGCAAGAACTGCATATTGAACAATGGAAATACGTATTTGAATCTGTGTATTTCTAGGTTATCTAAACTTATGTTTCTGTGACTCCTCCAAAATGTCAAATAGACCCATGAAGGGCTGGTACAACAGAAAAGATCTTTCAAAATTCTGAGTCTCACCAATCATTAATCCCATAGCTGGCTACCTTTTCAGGCACCCTCATGTAGGAAATACCTGTGTTCATGTTCCAGGCTCGAAGGAGACCGGTATATTTTTATTTTAAAAATGTTCAAACTGCCCTTTAGAAATGCATGCACTCACTTTGAGTTAGATCTAAAAGTCTGCTACCTAAGGTGAAACATTTCTTTAGCTACTTGTGCTCTTTATCCTGAAGACTACTGACTGCTAATAAAACTGCTATCTATCACATATTTTAAAATATCTTTAAAAGGCTATTCAACAAAACAGCTTTTCATTTTAGACAGTTTCTGAACCAGATCCTTCTAGGAGAGACAAACAACTAGAAACACTTGTCAAATATGTTATTTCATATGTTTAATTAATATCTATCAAATGTCTGTCAGATGGCTGACTGAATCCTTTGAGGAAAAATTAGTAGAGTAAAACCTCAGTGTTTGACAGTAGTCAAATTATGCAAAGAGAGACCACTTCAAGCATATGCAGACAAATAAGGAAGTGTCAAGACAGCAGTATTATGGAGAAAGGTCTTACACCTTTGGGGGGGCAAATCAGCATGATTGGGTGACCATCTGACCACTCTAATGCATGCAACATGGGGAACAAAGAGGAGAAATTAGACATTTGTGTGCAGGTGCAGGCTAAGTTCTTATTTGGGTCACAGAGATGTGATAGGAAGACTGCCATGATTAAAGTACTTCAATGGATGGGTACAGGGTCCCTATGAAGGGCAGGCTGGGAAGGAAAGGAGAGGGAGCTGCCTTTCATGTGAAAAAATATCAGGCACACATGAGGCTCTGCCTTGGGGTGGATGACAAGCCAATCAAAAGCTTAGAGGTTAGAGGGTAGACAAACATGGGTGAGGTTTTCATGGGTGTCTGCTATAGGTTGCCTCAACCACAACAAGAAGATGAACCCTTCTGACAACAGGAGTCCCTTCTAACCTCAAACATTCTGTGATTCCGTGATTCAGTAATTTTATGAAATATTCACAGAAATGTCCAGCTCTCCCTAATGAGTCTTAGTGAAATTTTACATTTCTTAGCTTCATTCAGCCTCCTCATTCCTTCTCCATTCTGTGTTACAATGTGTGCTGCCAGATCATCTAGAACATATATCTTTGATTCACACACATGCAGTCATAAAGCCTCCCATGGTTTTCTTACATGTTGACAGCCAGCTCCTTTAATATCTGGTGAAATATCAACACACTAGTCCTGCCTAGACTACAATGAGTGGCATAGAGAGGATGTGAGCTTTCTGTGCCATGAGGCATCAATGAAACTATCATTCATGAGGAAACTTCTAGGAGAGGATATAAAGCTGTGATTTGTGAAGTTAACTCCCAGTGGTTCAGGCTATGTACAAGACTTCAGAACTCAGTTCTTTCAGTCTCTCAACCTTTAGCAACAGAGAAGCATAACATCAACAACTTCCATCCCCCTTCCACTGTGGCAGAGCTGCTTTATGTTTTCATTGGTACTATATAGCTCTCCAGTATTTTGCATCCCAGTCTTCTTTTTCCTGTACTCCTCTTTTTTTGCAGGTGAAGTAGTTGTGTTTTTTCCCTTATATCCTCCAGCTAGAAAGAGAAAGGACTTTGGTATACTGGATCATGGGATGAAGGCAACCTTTTTGTCATTCGTCATTGATAACTTCTGATGATTAAGTATTTTTGGTTTATTTTCTATGGAAAACTGGACCATAGACTCAAACTACTCTTAAGGCTCTTGGTGTAGGTTTTCTTAGCTACTGAAATATTTGCAAATGCATCAGTATAACAAGATGATTGGTTTCTTCGTAAACCCCAGCACAGCATTGGTTTGAAGCAGTATTCTTTTCTTTCTAATGACATGGTACATGTAAACAGATGGATTTGAAAACTGAGCATCATGAACTCACAAAATAGGTGACCACAAAATATTCTTTTTACAGAAATTACAATTTAAATTAATTTTGGTTGGATGAAGAAGCAGTCCACTGGAGCCTCTTCCTACACACCACAACTCTGTAGGCTTATATGTAATACAGATTTCCAATTCCAGTAATAGATATGCAAGCATTTTTCTCGTATCTTATTCAAGCCTTTTGTTTCTCACTGCCTAGCCTTCTAGTCTCTGCTTTTCACTCTCACCAACTCAAAAAAATCCAAGGTTCCTGCGGCTCTGCTACAACAGCATACAGCTACAGCAATGACTATACAAAGTCTTGAAGGTCAAACATCACTTGAGTACAGGTTCAGTGCCTATTAGCTCAGATTTTAATGACATCTTTATTCATCAGGAACATTGTGGAAATTCTCCCTGTTAGACACTCTAACACTATAATAGAAAAAGTTCATCTTTTTAA
This sequence comes from Antrostomus carolinensis, assembly GCF_000700745.2. NCBI lineage: Eukaryota > Metazoa > Chordata > Aves > Caprimulgiformes > Caprimulgidae > Antrostomus > Antrostomus carolinensis. The sequence goes on along the minus strand of NW_010331038.1, from coordinate 78,041 downwards.
AATTAGCATATGTACAAGTCAAAAGCTTCATCTCGAAAATGCTGCCACAGTAAAGGAAAAATGTCAAATATCTCCCAATGAATAAGAAGGTAGGGAGATGCAATTACAAATAAAATGCCTTCCACTTATTAAATAAAACAGTGTGTAGTCAATTATTGTCAAAATCAGGTGTATTATCTTTGAATTCTACTCAGTTCAAGTCTGATCAACTTCTACTAGGAAAATACTTTAGCAGGCTGATGCTAAAAGAAAACATTAAGCATCTAATGATCATAGTCAGAAGATGCAAACCAGTTCAGATAATATATTCTGCTACATGACTATATTCTTGTTCAGTTACAGAGTACCATTAGAAAATCTAAATCAAATAATGGTTTACCTAATAAGAAACAAGGGGCAGACAGAATTTATCGTATCTGGTATCATTCTGGAACTAGTCAAAAAAGCTATGTACTTCACCACTCAAAAAAAAAAAACAAACCCCTACATGCTTTGTAAGAAGTCACTGATGAATCAATCAATATGTGGATAGGTAGATCCCTAAGGCAGAAGTGAATGCAAGGAAGTGGATAATACTTACATCTAATAGGGATCCTGGAAGAAAATGCTTTTGTTGTGTTTCCTCCTGTTTCAAATATATCAAAAAAACAAATACACTGAAATAAAATAAAATTCACCTTCTTATTTGGACTGTTATCAGTAAGTATTCTAGATATTGACATGCTGTTCTCCTCTTACTTGACAACATAGGTTTTTAATTGGAATTTCAAAGCTCAGACTTCCCAAATTAGTAGTTTCTCTTTGCTTGAATTTTAAGGCATCATTGACAGACCTTTGCATGGCCAAATTTTAACCTTGAATAAATTACATCTTACAAATTATTTACTCAGTTTCAATATATTGTTATAGTTAACACTATTAAAAGGATTTCTTTGAAGTCTCCCTATGCTTGAAAACAAACAAGGTTATTTTCTTTAGATTTTCTACTTCCTTTATTCTTCTACAGGGTTTTGACATTTGAAATATTTTCCTTTTATCTGAATGATTGCAGTGAATTTTAATAAAATTTTCATTTGTGGCTTATTTAAATTCAGGGATGATTCTGGCTACCTTAATATATACTTTTAACTCTCTCAGGATAAGTCCATCCAGCATCATATGCTCATCTGGTGTTATTTCTTCAGTATAGAGGATTGTTTAATGATTTATTTATCTGCTATTTTCCCTTTTCATTTTAGTTTTTCAGTTTCTGTCCAGTTCCCTCTTTTCAACATCTTAAATTGTGTTTAGCCTGCTCTGAAAAACATTCTTTAAATAGTTCTTTGTGTACTTTCCCTCTACTACCTTTTATTCAGAATAATATTGCAAACAAATGGGATTATCTCCCCATCCCCAGTTTCCTTGTAATTTGATGGCAGAGACAATGGATAATTTATAATTTAACAGATTTCCCATTTCAAATGATTTTCAATTACTGCTATTGGGATATGTACTGATACATCACATTCTTTTGTCTCTGATACCCTTTCATACTCATTACAAAAAGTATGAAACATAGTTTTATATTTCAGGCACTACTTCACCTTGCTACTCTAGAATAATATCTACTACCTAATATCTATTGTCTTAACAGAATATGTGCTTTCTAGAGAACAGTTCTGGCAGTTTAAAAATAGTTGCTAAATTGTGTATTTTTCTTTTGTCAGCATGCCCATATCAATGCATTCAAACATTTATCAGAACTTTCCACACTTTCCATGCAGCAAGACAATGGATTCTGATATAAGAAAGCAAAGACTAACCAAAAATCATCCGTAGTCAGGACAATACTTAGATATATTTAACCTTGAACATCTATTTTGTAGACTTTAATAATAATTAATATGATGACAATCCATGTGGAATAGCCTTAGCTGTTACAACTGACTCTATAAATTGTACTTATGTGCTCTTCTGCAAAGATACCTAAGTATAAAATGTTGCTAAGACAGCAAATTAAATGAAGTCAAAGAATTAAGAAGAACAGGTACAACATTGTAGCATAATCCCCTATGTCACTGAGCCTGGTACTACTCACAGCCTGACTCTAGTCCTAGATACTAAAAACACTTGACAAATCGAGTTCAATCAATAAATGACTCCTGTGAGGACCACAGATATTTATTTCCCTTTTGGCTAAATGTTTCTTTTGTTATCATTGATTACATTAGGTACAACGATTGAGTTATTGCAAATTCCAGCTGATTAATCTTCTTTTAGTATTCTACTTCACTGGATCTGTTAGTTGCTTGCTTTTTTTTTTTTTTTTTTTTTTACTTCAGATAATTCTTGAGTATTCACTAGCTTTTGAGAATGCTTCTCCTAGGTTAAGTGCAGTGGAAAGCATGACCAAATTGTAATGTAACCTTCAGTGTACAAAGTTACTGAATCGTTATTCTGAAATGATCTGTATTTTTTTAACATTTGTATCTAGAATTGTTGTTGTATGTGGACTGAAAATGCAAAATTATGGGTTTAGATTAATAGTTAGAACCATCTGAGTAAAGACAGTGTAAACCATTTGGCTAATATCATACTCCGTTACTTCATTACTTTATAAATTGTCAGACTGATTGCCTAAGGAACAAGAACAAAGGAAGAGTTGAGACAAACAGAAGGATACCTGCTGTTCTATTTAAGAAAGAAATTGTTGCACGTAGCTCACTGCAAGCTGGACAACTCCTTTTGCTGCTTATCAGACTAATGCTTGTTCAGTAAAGATACAAATGGGAATATCTTGTCATAATGCACATTCTCATATGCAGTGTTGATCCAGCCCTGGATTCCAGAACAACCTAAAATGAATCAGTCTTCCTTTGCAGGAAAAAAAAATAAAAAAATAAAAAAAAAAAAGGAAAAAAAAATCTTATTTTTGCAGGGAAAAAATTTTGGGTAGGAAAAATAAAATATAACATAGTAAAACACATTGCCCAGTTTCAGCATCTGTCCAGAGCCACTTATCACAAGCCCTGTCTGTCCACTTTGTCACATGCCTTCAGGACCACAGAATACAGGAAAGAGCAACTGATGTCATCTGCATGGACTTGTGCAAGGCATTTGACACTGTCCTGCATGACACCTTTGTCTCTAAGTTGAAAAGGCATGGACTACATGGATAGACCACTTGGTGGATAAGGAATTGGCTGGATAGTTGCACGCAAAGAGTTGCAGTCTATGGCTAAGACGAGACCAGTGATGAGTGGCATCCCTCAGCGGTCGGTATTGGGACTGGCACTGTTTAATGTCTTTGTCACCAACATGGACAGTGGGATTGAGTGCACCCTCAGCAACTTTGCCGAGACACCAAGCTGTGTGGTTCGATCAACACACTGGAGGGAAGGGATGGCACCCAGAGGGACCTTGACAGAATCACAGTATTATAGGGGTTGGAAGGGACCTCAGGAGATCATCTAGTCCAACCCCCCTGCCAATGCTGGTTGCCTACAGCAGGTTGCACACGAAAGTGTCCAGGCAGGTTTTTAATATCTCCAGAGACTGAGACTCCACAGCATCTCTGGGCAGCTTATTCCAGTATTCTGACTGGCTAGCGAGGTGGACCTGTGCAAACCTCATGAAGTTCACCAAGGTCAAGTACAAGGTCCTACACCTGTATCAGGGCAAGCCCAAACACAAATACAGGATGGGTGAAGAATGGGCCACAAGCAGCCCTGAGGAGAAGGTCTTGGGGGTGCTGGTGGACAAGAAGGTCAACATGAGCCAGCAATGCACGGTCACAACTCAGAAGGTCAACCATATCCTGGGCCGCATTAAGAAAAGCATGGCCAGCAAGTCAAGGAAGGTAATTCTGCCCCTGCACACCACTCTCATGATACCCAACCTGCAGTTCTGCATCCAGTACTTGGGCCCACAACATAAGAAGGGTATAGACTTACTGGAGTGAGTCCAGAGGAGGGCTACCAGGATGATCAAAGTATTGGAGCACCTCTCCTATGAGGAAAGGTTGAGAGAGTTGGGACTGTTCAGCCTGGAGAAGAGAAGGCTCAGGGGAGACCTTATAGCAACCTTTCAGTACCTGAAGGGAACCTCCAGGAAGACTGTGGAAGGACTTTTTACAAGGGCAGGTAATGATAGAACAAGGGGCAATGGTTATGAACTGTACAAGGATAGGTTTAGATTAGATATCAGGAAGAAATTCTTTCCTGTGAGGGTGTTGAGACACTGGAACAGGTTGCCCAGATGTCCCCCTCCCTGAAAGCTGTGGATGCCCCCTCCCTGGAAGTGTTCAAGGCCAGGTTGGATGAGGCTTTGAGTAAGCTGGTCTAGTGGAAGGTGTCCCTGCTCATGTCAGGGGTTTTGGAACTAGATGATCTTTAAGGTCCCTTCCAACCCAGACCATTCTGTGATTCTATTATTCTAATACTGCCATTGAGTGTTCATGTAGTTTGTACTCTCAGATAGTATCTAGCCTTGTAATTAGTGTGAAGCTTACAGAGGAAGATAGAGCCAACATTTGTAAATTTTAGCATAGTAGCAAAGAAACATGAAAAAGATTAAACCAGTCAGGAAACAATGAAGAAATGTCCCCCACACCTCCCTCTACTTCCACCTCCCACCTCCGCCCCTCCTGCCAAAAAAAAAAAAAAAAAAAAAAAAAAAAGAGAAAACACGTAGGAATCCTTCCTCCTACTGATAATGGAATTTCCAGCTTTCATCTTCCAAACTATCACACAGGAACCTTCAAGAAAAACACTTAAAAAAATACGGATACATCAGGCTGTTGCTACTGCTTGAAAAAGTTTGTAATCTGCTTGTGGCAGGGGTTGTGTTCCTAAGTAAGTTAACAGGATGATGCTATCACATCACCTTGCTATTGACAAATCTTGACACATTTCTTCTACCTTGTTTCTAACAGAAAGTGTTTATGTTATTGTGCCTGTGTTAAGCTGAATGTTTGTAGAATGCAACGAGTCTACTTGAATCATCAGTTTCTTCATCTTCTTCAATAGTCCATATGGATTGTAAAAGTCTCTAAACAAGCATCTTCTGCTGAGATTCAAATCCTGTTCTTTTGACATATGGAATCTTTCTCACATTTTGTTTAGATCTACATCTCAATGCAAGAGATTCCTTTCTGTACTTTGCACGATAGAATTGTAAAAATGATCAAAATAGTTTTGCTTTTCCTTTGGCCTTGCCTATCCCTCATTGAGATTTGTGAATGCATTGTTATAAATGTTTCAGCATAAGAGTTTTGTGTTGTTTCATTTTTGCTTTGTCAATCACTATATATACCTCTATTTCTTTCTCATCAGTTATTCTTCTCAATTTGAGTGTACATTTCTTGGGTGTGTAAAAACTGCGACATCCCAGTAGCAATGCCTAAATCTTTATCCTCCATTTAACAATGAGGACGAATACAATCACAAATCACCTCAATGAAAGGATAAGGTGTATTCTTATGATACTTTCTTATATCATAGTTGCAGTCTGTTGCCCATATTTAGAAAGACCAAGAATTCTATGGCAGGAATTGGAAAAGATTATTGACTATTTTACTAAGACAAAGGGCAAAATAACAACTTCTATGGACAAATTAGAAGGAACTTTACTACAGATTGGGATCTCACTAACAAAATGAAAGGGAAACTGAGCATAACTATTGATGATAAAGCAATCTAAATGTTGTATAGCCATAAACGATTTAATTCCAGGAGGCAGAAGGTGGGGTATTTTCAGTAAAGAGAAGGAAATATTAATTCTATTGTACATGTCTTTACTAAGACTTCAATAGAATATCAGGCTCACTTCTGATTAGCTATGCTTAGAATGGTAATTTCAGTGCAAAACCAGCTTACTCAGACGATAAGGGGTTTTAGAGAAAAAATATTAAGAAACTAGTGAAACAAAAGTTGGGGCAGGATATGATTATTTTCTATAAATACATTTACTTGATAAACACAATGGAAAGACAAGGACTGTCAAAACTAAATACGTTTGTACAAGATCAAATGAATGTAAAAATTAGTCATGGATATATCTTCCCAGTAAATGAAAAGAACATTTCTAACCATTAAAAATGAAGTTCTGGAATGGATTTTTGAATGATGCAACAGACACCTGGGACATACATTGACTAAAGATGATATTTGAAAACATCTGCTAGACTTCATGTGGTCACCAAAATAAAAGCAAACAATGGTAATATTGATATGTTTCATAACTATATATACTTGTAATTTGAGCTGCATACACGTTATATATATATGTTTTTACGCATTCATGCACGTATGTATTCTTGCAAGCCTAACATTTGAAGTGTTATAAATCCTTTACTTAAAACAACTAACTACATAATTCGTTTTATTTGGCCGTGACAATGTACTGAATAGACACATTCACTGAGCTGCTAAGATCTAGAGATTTCTATTGGTCAATTCTAGTGCATTCAATTAAAAAAACCTTTAAGAACAGGATCAACTCAAAGACCAGGGTACAGTGCCTTGTTCGTTGGTAACAGTTCTAGCTTTGCAACATTCCTATGAACTTATCTTAAGACACAAGCAATCTTGAAGAATTCAGCAAAGCTGTTCCAGCCCTTCGTTCAGTTCATCAATTAAAATATTTAAGCACTTATAAAGCCTCTTTATATAGTACATTATCAGCTTCCTTTTGTATCAGAATATGACCATTTTTTCCCCTCTCTTTCACTGTTGTCTCTCAATCAACATTGATCCTTCCTTGTCCAATTCTGTTGTGATTGAAATTTCAATTACAGACTGTCTTTTAAAACACTAGCATAGGCATTCACGGTACATAAATGATGTTATTGTAACTCATTAGCAAAGTTAGCAATGCTCAAGCTCCAATAAAGAAAGGTAAAATATCAAGAGGAAGAAAAAGATTTTTCATTTTTACACCAATGATACTGGAAATAGTTTGCCATAATGAGCAGTTTGAGAGTCAGGTAACTTATCCATTTTTATAATAGCTCCTTATTGCACCTAATAACTCCTTTTTTGGTGTTTGCTTGTTTATCTGTTTAATCAAAGCTATTTTACAGCTACTTGACAGAAAATGTGATTTTTAATTCCTCAAGCTCATTTCTAATTTTCCAGCTTTACAGTCATTTGAAATATGATTCAGATAAGGTTTGGTTTTCCTGTTTTCTTTTCTGTGAATCTGTGTGGCCTGAAAGAGATTTGATTATGGCAGAAGAGTGTACACCCATTTAGCTAAGTTCTACCACCAGGAGCATATGGCGGAAACTGGAGAAGTTTCTCCACAGACTGTACAAGTCTGCAAGGAAATCTGGGAACCTCAACAGAAATGTGGGTCAAACGGTATTTTATGACCAATATCTAGGTTATAAATGTCTTCTTGCTGGACAAAATATATCAAAATTTCAACATACCAATGAAAACCAGAATGAATACAACCAAGTGTGGACCCATGTGTGAGATTCAGGATATTGTGCCCCAAAGCAAAAGTTGTCTGCTGAGAAGTTTAGCCCTGTATGCACCAGCATCAGTAAACTAGACAAGGACTCTTATCTTGAAAAGAAATGTCAACTTCCATCTCAGGTGGAAGGCCACTACTTGAACATTAAATAGTGGGTGTTTCAGAGGGAAACGTTTATCTTTAGTCTTCAGTTTAAATAGGTGATCATACAGATAAACATAGTTCAAAAATTTTCTAAATTATCTGAATGAGAATCACTTCCCCTGTCAATTAGGTTTATTTTCCTTAGTATTTAGGAAACTGTAATCCTGTTAATGTTCTCATAGTTCAAAAAATCTCTAGTAATAGGCACGGGATTTTCAGTTTTAAAAATATGTGGAAAAGATGCACAACTTTTCATGAAGAATGAGGAGGGGCAGTAACTTATTATTTTACTTAAAAAGTACAAGTAGAGCTGTTTGCATAAAGACAAAAAATGGCAGCCCCAAGAAATTTCTCAGCAGTACCAGCTTTTGTGTAAACACTATTATGGACTTGTCTTATAACTCTGTAGAGTTGCATCACCACAGTGAAGAAAGGAGGAATGGAAGGGAGAAAACTGTCGTACAACAGAAGAGCTCATGTGACAGAAGAGAGGACAAGATGTAGCCAGTGATCTGTATGGCTTCATAAATAACTGGTCATTTGCCATGTGCCTCAGGAGAGGAGCGATGAACAGACAAAAAGGAGCCTTTTGATTTTCCTAGTATGACATGTGAATGTTTTGATGTTGCTTTGACCAGCAGCAAGGAATACTGTCAATACAGCCTTACTGGATATATGATTCCCTGTTGTGCTATGGGAAACAACCACCAAAAAGTAAGAAGCAACTTGAACATGCTGTTTGGTTGGGCTGAACTGTAACAGATACTAAACTGAGTCCTAAGAGAGCTTTAATATACTCTGAATCGAGCATATTTTGATAATTACCTCTCCATTATATTAGTCATTAAGGAAACTTGAAAATACCAGTTCACAAACTAAACAGAATAACTCTTCTCCATTCCAGACATTTGCTACAATTAGAGTAATTTATTTTGGGGAAAAGCCATGAAAAGATAGAGGGGGAGAAGTCTGAAAGAAAGCAGTAACAATTAGATTACTTCTGCTTCTGCTTGCTGGGTGGGTCCTCTGAATGTCAGCCCCATTATTCTGGACGTCAACTCCAGGCAGCAGTTCCTGAATGCCGTTCCAAATGGTGGCCTAAATGGCAGTCTCTTTTGTACATTCTTTCTCTAGTAATAGTGGCAGACTGTTGGGAACTTCTTTTAGTTCATAATAAATTTCAGGAGTGCTAGCTTGAGAACAATGTTTGAGGCTTACGCCAACACAGACTGGCAGATAAATGTTTCAAATCCATAATTTCATTATCACTTCTGAAAGTCTGTAGGCTGCAAGTCATGTTCTCTGGTGGGGAAGAGCCCAGATATTCTGAGGTGACAAGGACAACTCACATAAAACTTATAAAATCTCACCACCTCAAAGGCTCCACATGGTTCAGTTCACCTGGGACTCCGAGTCCTTCACAAACATTAAAGAAAGTATCTTCATTGTAGCTACACTAAAGAAAGAATCCTTCTGTGAGGTCAGTTGGAATTCAAAACACAGACAAATTAAGTGAACAGACAACAAATCTGTGGCAGTGCCAGGAATCATGTTGCAATTCTCAGTCCACAGCCACAACCACAAGGGTAATCTCCTTGTACATTTCTGGTAGCAAAAGAGAGGGGGGGTGGGAAAAGCCCCTCATGGAAGCCTCTTCATTCTTGTTTAACATGGATTTTATCCAGCATGGAAACGACCATTCCATTTTCTCATATACACTGTAGCAGGTTGTTGAAATAAGCTCCCTACAAAATCCTTATACAACACGTAAAGCTGGGCTGTTTGAAATGAGAGATTCAGACTTCAGGCTGGTTCAAAACACAGACTCTGTTTCTTACTAGCAGCTGTGCCGCAAGCACTAACAAATCTTGGTGCTTCTCTTCTACTTGTTTGGAGGGACAGCCAGTACCTTCAGCCACAGGAGATTAATCCATGTCTGTAAAAGTAACTTAGTCTGTTATGAGCAGAAGGCAAACCTTTCCTCAAGCTATTCTTTCTGGTAGTTTAGCTAAAAGGTGGCTAGGCATCCACACCTTGTCATGGGCACTTTGTAGCTGCCAGAGCTGCCTCTCCACTGCTCGTCAGTGCCAAACTCCATCCAGTCACACTTCAGTGCTCATGCATGGCCTGTATAGTAGGTAAGCTTGCAAGATGAAGGCAAAATGTTCAAATACATTTCTCCTGATCAGCAGGCTCTTGTTCAGGGCAGGTTTACCGTCATTTGACCAGGAGAAGTCAAAGTACGTGGCTAGTTTTGCTCTCTTCTGATCATTGTTGCTTTCCTCCTCTGCACTATTGAAATGAAATGTATTTGAACAATATAAAAACGTCAAAAGAGTATATTTACTTTATTTTGTGTTTACATTTTTATGAAGTCCAACTACCACAGGGAGCTAAAAGAGTCCAGGGTAGAAACACATTAACTGAGCCACATTCTCCAGTTTGCTTTAGTTGCTTGGCTTACCAAGGTGAAGGCAAGAGCAAGCCCTGACACTTTCACTCAGTGTCACAATCCTACTGTTATGCTATGGCTGCAGGAAGGAGCAGCCAGTCACTGCCCTGCCTGTGTTCTCCACCTCTCCTCACATAAGCCACATGGTGGCTAAGTGAGAAGATATTCTCTGTCCCTATCATCCGTACAAACAGAGATATACACCAGTGAATAGATAGATCAGCAAGTTCCCACCCACGCTCAGGGTCTCCCACATTTCTGCTGGGGTGGGTCTACACTCCCCAAATGCTGATTACAAAGTGGAGGACTCACCACAGTGAACAGATTCTTTACTTTGGCTCAGAACATGTCTTCAGTTTTCTGTGCAGCATTACATTTTCCATGGTGCAATTTTCTTTTAAAGCTTCTCTTGAGAAGCAGTGTAAAATAGAAAAATTAAACTAGTCTTCCAATATTCAGTGGCTCCAGTAACTAGACCCCTAGGCATATGCTGTGCCTGTGTCTGACTAATCTGTGTGTCCTTGCTAGTAATAAGAAGAGTCCAGAAGTCTGGAAACCTTCTGTCTGATTTGGGATCTGAGAACAGGCTCCTCAAATGACTGAATGGCACTGTGACTGGGTCATCTCCATGTGATAATGGTCCTCAACAAATGTGTGACTTTGAAGCCACAAACAGCAGGAAATAACTGAGTGGTGAATGTGGCTGTGGAGTTGTCTATATCGTCTAAATCTGGCTGAATCTGCCTTTCCTGCAAAAAGGCTCTATTAGGTAAGATGCCAGAATGCAGCTAAATGCCACCTAAAAAAAAAAAAAAAAGAAAAAAGAAAAAAAAAGAAAAGAAAGAACCTCCTGAGTGGCCATTTTTATTTTTTCCAGTTTAGCACAGAAGCATTGGCCTTAGCCAATGGATTAACATTGGTAATAGGAATGTATCGAAACAACTTGGTTTAATGGAGGAGGAAGATGAGAGGGAAGGTTTGAGCTATCACCACTGACTTACCAGATAACAAAGTGTTTACAGTACTTTAGCAAAGTCCATGAAATGCTGCAGCTTTATTTCTACTTTTCCCCTCAACTCCTCCTTGAGCCATGTGGTATCCTTGCAAATGGGGGACATTTTATGTTCTTTGGCACTTAGGAGTAGTACTTCTCCCTATACAGTACTTCTCCCTACAGTACAATCACAAAGTCTATGACTCTATGGATCTAAAGAATTTAATAAAAAAGGACAAAAAAATATACACTACTTGTGAGGCAAAGCAAATGTAAACACAAAATAGTAATGCTAGATATGTAGTCACAAACACAAAAAAACCCCAAAATATAGGGGTTTTAGGGGGACTGTCTACTACAGTCAACAAAGGGAATGAAAAAGATGTCAGATAAAGGGAGGGATACTTGTCCACATTTGTCTAAGTCATTTAAGCAACAAGCTTCCAAGAGAAAGCAAGCCTTTTTTAGAAGTTAAAACTTCAGTGAGTTCCAGACCAAAATGAAATTGTACCTGGAAGGTGCCCCTATGCTAAAAGAACTCAGCATGACTTAAATCTGGTTTGAGTATTGCTCTGTATAAGTGCCATTTCAAAAGATTCATTGGCTATGTAGGCTTTTACTATCAGCATATTTATTTCACCTCCTAAATGAAATCCAATTTGTGGCTATTAATATTAATGTGCTGAGATAATTCTGATGATGAATTAATAAAACACTTGGCCTCTCAATATGCTGTTTGCTCTTACCATTTAATGGTGCTCTTAACTGGAAAAAGGAAGAGAGAGAGCAGACTCCAGCAGGAGACTGAAAATTAGAAACCACTTCATTGTTTTTAGCTTGCCACATTAATGACAATCGATGGCATTGATTTCGGACTAGAAAAGTATTTACTGAATCTTTACCACGTGCTACAATCCCTATTTAGATTCCTTAAGCATAATCTCTGTGTAACACCTGCTTAAAGTACTTCAACTACTTGATGAGCATAACTTAAAAAAAATTTAAATGCATTTCTGTATTTTCTTAGAGATTTGACCCTATTTCTTCTGTTTGTCATATTGGGGTTTTTTGCAAAACAATTCTTCTGCCACGGAAAACACAGCTGTACCTTAGAAAAATCAGATGGTGTCAACAGTCTATTTCCTTTACAAGAGGAATTTCAGTTCACTGAACATTTTAGTTCAGATAAGACTAATTCACCTACCTTATTATGCTAGAATAGATTTCCATTTGAAGAATTGAACTCAGTTAATATACATGGTTTTTATGTTAGTCTTCACAGCACACAATCCTAATAGGGGAAAAAAAACCCAAATAAATAATAATAGGATATTTCCACAGACAACTAATGTAAAAACATGTATATAGACATGTATGGTGTCATATTCATAATTTATATAGTTTCTTACTAGTGATATAAGTGATTATGTAAAACATTTCATTCTAAGCTTGCAAATGCATATAATTTATTGTGTTTAAAACATAGAACCTTAATGCTAGTCATTTTTAGTTTTCATCTGAGAAAGAATGAAAAAATTCCAGCATTGTGATTGCCAACAATTGCATTTTCATCTAAGATTTCAGTCCTGGAAAACCTGTCGAAATGGTGGCTAGCACAATGCATACAATCTAATTTTCCAAGTATGAGGTGTACTTTAAAAATTTTAGCAGCATGACAAGCATGAAAGTGCATTCCCAATGCACTTCGTGTTTAAGCCTGGAGTTCTCATTCAAGCCAAATTGCCTGTCTTTGAAATGGGTCAGATTTTCAGATGCTACATACTCTTTAACTGCATTGTAGTAGTATGCAAAAAAAACCCAGGAGACAACCAACAACTGTAACATTTAATTGATGAGATTAACAATATTATTAATAATTATGTTTCTGAAACAGAAAAGTTGAACAAATTACTACCTTGAAACTGCTTCTTCAGAGAGAAAACAAAGAGAAGAAATTTACTGTTGTTCTTTTTCATTAAATTATGAAGCACTCAGTGTGGTAAAAGTCCTGTATACATCTAGAGAAAGTTCTCTGATGTGGAAGAGAAATGTTTCTAATTTCTAAAATTATGCTAATTGAGAGTCAAATTTTCATTTTTATTATATGTGACAGGATAATAGCAAGTGGGTTTAGGTGGTAAGGGAGATGAATTATGTCACAGAGTACCAGCTGTGTGTCAGCTCTTTTTGATGCTGCTTGTTTTGAGCAGGTTTGGAAGGGAAACCTATACAGCAAGTCATAACGCGATCTGCACTTCATAAAATTTGTCCTCTGCAGCCATGTCTAAGTACAAATTAGGTAATGAAGGTCAACAGTCACTGAATGGCCAGATTAAAAATCCAGTCAGGGGACTTCTATTTTTTTAGTCTATTTCCATCTCCCCACTACCTTGATGAAATGTTTAATTTCTCTCAGAGTTTCTAACAACCTTAAAAGACATATCAAATGGTAACCTGCAATAATAAACTCAAATGTGAAGATTTAGGTATTTTACCTCTAAGCACATTGCAACAAAAATGTTCCTGCAACAGTTATCATATTATTTCTTTAGAACTAATACTGATTTTCAAATATATCTTATAACTTGCACGAAGTATAATGTAGTGGTCATTACTTTAGCTTCCTTCACTGAAAGTGCTCCAAACCGTTTCTTTCTGCAAAACAGTATCCTTTCTCCTGCTTAGATATAACCAGTTGCCAATACATTCTCATTATTTCTCTTATCAGGCTGATGTGTGAGATCTTCAGTTAGAAATTCATGATTCATACAACATATGAAGAATGACTTTCAAACACGGTATTACTCATTACTTTCCCTAACATATACTCTTGATTGAAAATTACAAGTTTGTAGAAGTTGTATAGGTTTGTATACTTCTTCCCAGTATTTCATCTTCAGACTGAGAACTACAGTTAAGAGAAATTAAACAAAACCCACATAGCTGCTACCAACTCTTTCCAAAATAACCAAAGTTAGCTACTTTGGTAGCCACTCTAACCATCGACATGATTCTTGTGTTACAGTTGTTGTGGTAGCTACAACTTTGATACTATATAGGAATTTCATTTACTCTGAATAAAGACTTCATTTTCTTAATTATGTACACTATGGGAGGCTTTCAAAATGCACTCAGTGCTTTGAAAATGACACTGCCTACATGTCTTTGTCCGCCATTCTGATGATCATGATCCTAAGAGGACTTTCATGTGTGCTTGATTTCATGCAGTTCAAATAGTACTGTCAAAATCAGAGTGGCTACTCTAATACCTGTACGATATTCAGAACTAAAGTCATAACATATAAATCAGCTGTCTCGAGTAAGTGATCTGTTACTCCTAAATCCCTATCAATGCTGTGTATGACAATATTATTTCTAGGAAGTGTACCTACTTTCAGCCTCTCTTGGAATATTTGCATGATCGTACTTTGTGTGAAGTTATGATCTCTCATAGAAAAAGGAAATAAATGAGCAGAATCTGAACACCTTTAATTTGAAGATGTTTCTAAGAGACTGATTTAATAAGCTGCTCTATTCTCTTTTTTCTATCATGAAATATTACACTTTTCAAAATCAGTTAATCTGGTGAAAGAAAAATGATTTTTAAATATTAAAATTATTTTAAAATATAAGGTAGCCTTTTTAAATACCATTCAGGTATAATAAGCTAAAACTTTCCTATATTTCAGCTGCAGTATCTTTTCTTAAGCAGCTGCAGTGATGTTTCATAATTAGGTAACCTAGGGCTAACCACTGTGAGTTTCTAAGTGTTGAGTACCTTAAACTTTTGATAAAGCAAGAGCAGAGAGTACTCAGTGCCTCAAAGGATAGGTGAGTGTTTATATAACAACGTGTGAGAATCCATTTTTGTCTTGTTTTTCTTAGACATAATTTGATGTTTTACAATAGAAAAAAGTGTAAGCACACTCCAGCATATCACTTCTATCACTGGCATGTACAAAATCCATCCCTACACTTTTAAGGTGATGAAAAGGACAACTAGCTTGTGTCTAAATCAGGAGAGCTTGATATGATGTCAAAGCCTTTGGCTAAACATAGATTGACTTAATTCTTTCAATAATGAACTTTGGTCCAGAGCATTTAACAACCACAAGAGGAGAAACCCAATATAAAAGAGAAAATCTCCTCATTCAGGTTATCTTGACTCTGCTGCAGGCAAAACATAGAAATATTTTTTTCAATCGAGATTCTCTGCAGCAGCCTGTTCCAAATGCCAGTATCCATCACTGATGACTGGATCAATAGCTCTGTTTTGGCCCCAGTCTCCTACGAGAGATGGCATGCCATCAGTGACAGACAAATATCACAGTTAAGCAAAGTATCCAGCCAGACCTAGTAACATTTTTATTGATTTTTGTTGTGCAAATAATGTCTTTTTGGTCTGAATAAATGGCTTTGAGCCAAACAGTCATTGTTTATGATTCCAAAATGCAATAAAGGGACAGGAAATATATTATAGCCTATGTCTCAAGGTACACAACATAATCATCCTTTGGTGGTGAAAAACTATCCAGTTGAAGCCATGAGTGCATATTTATCCATGCTTAAAGGTACCTGTAGGACTTGCAAATCTTACACAAAATGTCCTTTTAGGAAACAGATGGTATTGCCCTTTAACCTATTGAATAACTACTAGAAAACCAAGCAAAAAATAAGCACTATATTTCTTCAATCAATACAAAGAAAACACTTTATTATTTTCCCTTCAAATGAAATATCAAATTTGCCAGAATGGCATTAGAATGCTTTGAAAAAAAGGACAAAACAGAAAGCACCCTGACAGTTTTTCAAATGCTACAAAATTATATTAATTGTAGTCCAGCAACAGTATTTGTTGGTTTTGCCTCCTGTTTCTTTTTTCAGGAATTATTAAAACATATTTTGTATATTTTTTTAGTATTGAAGGACCATATTATTTATCTTTCTTTAAAAAAAAAAATTTACTAATATAATTATTATTTAATCACTTAAGCTAGTAATATAAACAAAACTATTTCCTTATGGTTTTATCTGCACATTAAATCCCAAACCTTTTCTACTGGATATGTGCCTAAAATATCCAGTAGATTTAATGAGAAATTTCTCTGAGTCTCAGCAAGTATGCAGTGGCCAGACGTCCTACACATGCAGAAGTCATAAACAAGTATTCTCTTTCAATGATAGTGTTGTCACAAGCAGAAATCATCGGGAGTGAAATTCTGATTAAATATATATTCTTATAAATGACACACTATCTACAATGAAATATTTTAACAAGTTTGCTGTTGTTGTTTCCAATTAACTAGAAATAAGCTGTATAAACTCACATTATTTCAAGGCTGGTAAAACTATTTTGCCCTCATTGCACAGCTCTGTGTTTTCAAGGGAAATATCAATCATTGAAACACCTTTCAGAAAAATTCAAGAATATTTATCCTCACCCCAGAAGAGTCTATTAATCTGAAGGAAAATGCAATAGTAATCAAGTGCCAGCTTAAATCCTGTCTCTCTCCTACATCTTTAAACGTCAAGCTCCTATTAACTCTCTCATGACAGCCCTAAATATACTTTTGAAGGCTTTTGGAGTAGACTGCTCCTAAGAAACAATACACAAAATCAGAAGGTTTATTTGTAACATTTTGAAAATTAAATTGCAGAAAATAGGATGGAAGTCAATGGGAAACTTTAGGAGGAACATGGCTGTATTAGCCTGTATTTGTTAATGGCTTATTATTTCTACAAAAGCTCTTATCCTCTTCCCAGTAAGACTACTGCAAAATTTTTGTAATTTTCAGTAGAACTAGATATTTCCTTTGAATTGCATAAAATCATTCCAACAAGCCTCCCAATCATACATCTCTGCTGTATGTCTTTTTAAAGAGTTATTCAACTTTAATCGGTATGTCATTGAATCCTTACAAATGTTTTTAGGGTGTTTAAGCTTTTTTTTTTCTTTTAATGAAATTTCCCTAAGTCTCAACCCTTGAAAGATTACACCTGTCATCAGAAATCATACTTGAGGATAATTTGTCTGAGTCAGCACATCACATGAGCTCAAAGTTACTCCCATGTCTAAAGGTTCATGAAGGTAGGATGTGGAAAAGCAGAATAGAGATAAAATGTACTTATGTGCACAATCAGGCAGGTTACCAGTTCTCTGAAGTAGGCAGCCCCCAGTAAACTCAGACCCATAGTGAATCATTCCGGAGTCAGAGGAGCAGGCCTACATAAACCCAAACTGGGTATTAAGAGATCTGTAACTGCTCCTCCTGCAGACCTCAGGAACATATGTTTACATGCTTGACACAAACCGTCTGTGCCAATAAAACCCAGACCAATGTCATGCTAAGGAAATTCAACCCTCCCTGCAGACTAAGCCCCATCTATGTCAGTTGGTCAGGCACGTCTTCTCCTGGGGGAGTTGCATCCTGCCAACAGAGTACATGGTTTCAAGAGGGCAAATAAATATGCTGTAACTGGAGAGCATGTGAAATCCTGCAAAGATTATTCACCTGGGTGTTACAAACTGCAAAGTGAAGATACTAGAATGAATATTGTTAGAGCATGAAATCACCTTCACTAATGAGGCTAAAAATAATGGAATAAAAATGATTTGTTCATAATCCTCTTATTACAGATCCTGTTTTCTCTTTAGGTAGAAAACCCCTCCATCCATTGCTCTCACTGCAAAAGTACAATTTAAAGTATTTTTAACAGAAAATGCAGCAAGGTAAAAACAGACATGCTTTACTGGCTGGCTTTTAAAGACATAGACAGCTGCATCCAGACTGATCTCATCACCCCGCCAGCAATATTTTTATAGAAGTTAGAATAATGGTAAGGCAGAGGCTCTCACACTTGCATTTACTTAACTGTTTTCCTTCCAGCTCCTTCTTCTCTGGTTATATCTAACTTTCTGTTCTATTTTGTAGATGTAATTTTCCACATATTGTCTCTATCCAGAGGTAAGTTAGTGGGAGTGCTTTATTGATACTTGGAGGTGTGTGAAATATAGCTTTGCATTGGACTTTGCTTCTTGGATGGAGAGAAAGGCTGGTGGGGAGTAAGGGTAAGCTTGGGAACATGCAAACACAAGGTCTGCTGAGCTGTAC
Source organism: Antrostomus carolinensis (assembly GCF_000700745.2). Lineage (NCBI taxonomy): Eukaryota > Metazoa > Chordata > Aves > Caprimulgiformes > Caprimulgidae > Antrostomus > Antrostomus carolinensis. The sequence continues at coordinate 59,881 of NW_010331038.1, read as the reverse complement.
TTAACCAGCACAGGTCTGGGTACAGAGCAGCTAAGATTTGCATGAGACAGGCTTCCTGGAGGAAACAGTATGAGCCAGTGCACAGGCCCCTAACAAAGCAGTCCAGATGTCTTGTGATCTATCTCTAGTTTTCTCTAGGTTGCCATGTGATCTTGGGAAAGCCACTTCCCCTCTGGGCCTTAATTTCACAGTCTGTAGATGCTTAGAGGGACACCTAACCTACAATGTGATTTCAGATCTTTCTGAAATGCACATTTCCAGCAACTGCAATGCCTACAAAGCATTAGCTGACTAATAATAGTAAGTTTAAGAGTGAACAAAGGGTTGTCTATTATAAGCTTGAGAGGCAAATCTCCAGCTTGATCACTTTGTGCAAGCTATGCTTTTCCCTTATCAGCAATATGTTTGCTTTGTCTTTTTCACTAAGTACATTTGGTACAAGATTTATTCTTATGCTCCCAAATATTAACAGCATATTTTTTAAAAATGTATTAGTAAGAGAAGAAAAGTGAGATTTCTGCTTCATATAGAGTGTGATTTTCTCTTCTGAACTTCTAAATAAGTTTGCTTTTGGAAAAAAAATAAAAAAATAAAACCCCCAAAAACCAAGACAAGAGCTAGGCAATATTTAAGCCTAGAAAAGCTACCCTAATTTCTACTGAAAGCAACAAACTCTATAAACCATCATGGACTGAAACAGAGTAACTCACTACTGTACTTCCTCTGTTGCCTCTGTAACATAGTAAAGATGTGATTACAGTATATGTAAGCATATACACTCATATTCACAGTGAACATCACAGACACAGGTCACAAACTAGAGCAAGGGAAATGAAGTAGCAGCAGTATTAGCAGTTAGTGCACAGCTTCTGCAAAGTCCCTGAGAATACCATTGGCTTACTAGAGTACAGTGAAGTTCGCACCATTGCATGTCTTCAGTGATACAACAGATACACTAGATAAACCTGTTTTGCTGGAGTGAGTAAGTCCGATATGAGCTACAGATTCATAGCCTGTAAACTGCATGGTTTCTCTACAGATTAGGAGATTTCAGGGACTTTTATAGGTCAGTTGAGGAAATCTTGATCTTTATGGGGAAACCATCTCAATGACTTTGGTTTTCTTCTGATACTCATGCTCAGAGAATGAGACTTAACTAGAGCAGCAATACATTCACGTTCTTGTGTATGAGGGAGAGTTCCATCTCCACACTTCCTAACTATTTAAACCATGCTGAAGTACTCAGTCATTTGATCTCAGTATCATCTGGGGACCAGCTGTCCTGCCAGCTCTCCCACTCCCCATGTGGTCTCTGCACCCCATATGTTTCCGGCCCTTTTTCCCACATGCCTTGATCTCCCTGTATCTACCAGATACCCAGATCCCAGCTCCCTTATTTACCTTACAAGTTATCTGGGCATGGTACCAATGGTGGTTTCCACCTCCATTTTATCCTTAGCAAGTATCTGGCCAAGCTTAGCATTAGTTTGCCATGGTGTTTCAGCAAAAGTAATGTCTGGAAAGTTTCTATGATGCTCAGTAAAATAAATCAAAAGAAAAAGTGCAAAAGATGAAAAAAATCAGAGGATAGAGGATTTTTTAGCATCCTGGTAATGTTCTTATTGCCTGGAAAAAGAGAGGGGAAGATATGGTCTCTGAGGGCCAGTGACTGTCTTTCCAAAAATCAAAATTCTGCCAATAACAGAAAGTTGGTCACCAGGCAGAGTTAGTCCTTTACCTCTTTCTGTTTGCTTCTTCATTAGTGATGCTGAGGTCTCTGTAGGTGTCACAACTACTCTCCACTGTTAGAATCCAGTCTGTATTATAAGCTTAATATTATTATATATAGTCCAACATAATCTTGTATCTGATTCTATTCATGTGACTTTCAATTAATTTCTCTATCCTACCATCCTTTTTCAAAGACTTTATGATCATTTAAGATTTATCTAGTAATATAAACTATGCTCTACTTTTTCCAAACACTTCTTATATTGTGTTGTATTTTATGTATTTCATCTTATACATCATGTAATCAATCATGAGTATGCAAAATAAAATTACTTCATTATAAGACAATTTCAGACTGTCACTTTGACTTTATTACTATCAAGGTAGAAACAAGGGTTATATGACATAGACCCCATCTGAGCTCTGATCAGCACATCTTGAGAACTAGAAACAACACAGTTTTGACAGCGTAACAGCATTTATTACTGGAGAAGAATTGTTTGCAAAACAATTTCAAAAATACACATGGAATTGCAAGTTATCTCTGCACAGTTCTTTGTTTACTTAGATATATTCTTCTCTGCTTACATCAATCTAATGTTAATGCATAACCACACCTTTCAACCTGGAATTCTAGCTTGTGTTGAAAAAGTTATAACAACCCTAGTAATGCACCCACATTCACAAGTATTTCAATTGTGAAATTGTTTAAAAACAAATAATCACTGTAGACAGTATCTGTAAAATGTTCCCTGCACCATGCAACTCTGCCATTCAGGATTAGCCCTTGAGATAGAAAGCCTGAAGCAGATACATAACTTCAAGCATGAGAGAAGTTCCACTTACTTCAATGAACTGGTGCCTGAGTTTTTCCGGATCAAAATTTGCACCCTCACATCAGTAACTAAGGCTGAATCAGGCTAAAAATGTAGGGATGAAACTGAGGATAGGCAGAGGAATATTGGTCCCAGAGTTGTGCAAATTTTTTGAGGCTTTCAGGACATAAAGACAGTCAAGCATTGCAACAGGTTGCCAGAGAGGCAGATCAGTTTCCATCTGTGGAGGATTTCAAGACCAGAGTGGATAAAGCCCTGAGAAACCTGGTCTGACCTCATACTTACCCTGCTTTGATCAAGAAATTAGACTGTAGACTTCCTGAGGAACTCTATAACCTAACAACAAATTATCCTATGACCTTATGAAGATAAGGATATAAAAATTAAAACCTTAAATTGCACCAATTTATCTGTGGTATTACTCCTCACATGTGATAACATTATCATAATTCACAAAAATATATGAAAAGGAAACATTGATTATATAGACCTAAGATGTCATCAAAGTTTTGTCCTCAACTTCTGGTATTTGTTGGCTGGTGGTTCTCTCTCTTCTGCCTCATGATTATTGAAAGCAGTTGCTAATAGACATAATGTTTTCAAAAGCACAGATTAACTGGAAGGGAGGATCAGTGTTTGTAATCCCTGATGGTGAATTTATCAGTATAACAAAGGGACACAAAAACACAATCATCATATTATATTAGACATTTGGGAACAAACAAAAGTTGTCTGAAGATATTTCAGCAGCATATGGCTGGACATGTAGCTGAAGAGATTTTCTAAATGAGTGTCTCTGACCATGTTCCTCTGCTTACGTAAATACAGAGAGGCAATACTTGTTCATATAGCAAAATATTTTTCTAGTTCTTTTGTTTTTTGGTTGTAGCATAAGTAAAATGACAGAAAGTATCATTTTGCAGAACAGAAAAGGACTTTAGCACTGAGACAGACTTGAAAAAAAATTAAAATGCTTTACAAAACTTGCAATGATATTGTCATAGTAACCTATTCCTCATGGACTGTGATTATAGGAATCAGGGAGTGAGCAAAGCAGTCATGAGGATTTTTCTGGGTTATCTGGCTTTGAAAGGATCATGTTCAAACCCTGAAAAGATAAAAGAGAGACTATACAGAATGTAAGCTGGACCGTTAAACATTTCCATATGACAAACTCCTCTCCTGAGATCTGACCTGCCTGTAGATTCCCCAGTTTGCAGATCTAAAGGAACCAGGCCCACCCGTGCCTGCTCTAAAGAGAAGATGGGTCCAACTAGCTTTTGAAAACTACTTTAAAATTCTCACCAGAAAATACCTCAATAAAAAAGGAAGATATATCTATAAAACATTTTTTAAAAAATCCCATGAACCAGGATTTTTAGAAAGTAACTCATCTAAAAATGATTGTAAAAACAATATATCACGCATGTTTTTCTGAAAGAAATAGCTGCCCTCTGTAGAAGACATTTCTTTTTCCTACAGATTACTGGTAAATTATGTCCTTAGGCAGCAATCCTGACATTTATGCACATGCGTAACTCCAAGCACATGGCTCATTTCATAAACCACAGTGGAACTATCTGCATTCTTAAAGTTAAACATATGTATAAGCATTCATGGAATAGAGATCCATAGTCCTAAATCAAAACTTTATTTGCCAGCAGTAATTAGACTGGTGGGGTAGAAAACTGGGGGCACAATTAGTCAGATGTAGATGTTTCTCCTTCATCCAAAAAAGTGTTTCTCCACTATACTTCTGGCATCTTCACAGATGCTAGAACCTGATCTTACCTTCAGCCCCCATGGTTAGGCAGGGCCTTAGATAAGTCACAGGAAAATCTGGGTTTCTGTTGCCTCTCAGGACAGTCCTATCTGCACAATTACCTACAGCAGTTAGTGATCGAGCATGCACTCCAGCCATTGCTGTATATCGCAGCTGTCAATGTCACGTTGTCATGTGGTTGATGTCAGGCAAATAATGTAGCTCATGGTCATTCCAGAAAGCTCGTGACATCATGTATCACAAGACCAGGTGAGATTTGAGGGCAGCCTGAAATTAGTCTGCTCTTTGAACAGGACAGGCACCCAACACAAAGCTACAGGTACGTCCTTGACAAGAGAAAATATTGTTACTGCTAGAATGTATTACTAAATATCAAATATTCAATGACACACCATAATTCTAAGTATCAAAATGATAATTTTGAACAATTATCAAAATAAAATCAGGCACGTAGGTTAATAGTGAACGAGCAGCAACCATATAAACACAGATGTAAAATCCTTTCTAACATTAATGGGAGTCAAGTTGAAATCCACCCATTAACTTTTGACACCCAAAATACATGGCTGTACAGATCTTAAGAAAGCCTACCACTTAACTGTTTAAAATCTATTCTTAGTAAATGTAGAACAGCTTCTCTGGAAAATTTCCCATGTGGACTCCCAGTAATTAATGTAAACCCACTCAAAGCACTCATTTCTCATCACAAATTTCCTGTTAGTTAAAATTTATAATGTCGTTAATCATCTACATCATCACATTCAGTGATTAAAAAAAGCTATTTTTTGCAACTCTGATCAGCTAGTGTTTTGTGAAATGTTGATTGGTAATGGTTTATCCTGTGTTTTTTGAGAAAGCTGGAGAGGTAGCCACAGGTTGTGTCTCAGCTTAACTTGGTACCAAAGGCCCTTGCTGACAGAAAGTCCCACTCAAATGCGAATCCAGCACAAGAAACTCCTCTGAATAATCAATCTGAGGTTCTAAAAATCTTCTTTCTCTTGCCATGTGTATATTACATAACAGAACAAATTTCTCACTTTTGCCAATTATTCTCAGCAGATCCACAAGTCTCCTCCCTGCTGCACATCCCTCAGGAACTTCTCAACATCAGCTTCACACAGTACAATCACAGCCCAGCTATCTGACAGCCCAGGGGTGTTTCTCTTCAGGAATCCTAAATCAGGATTTTTTCACAACTACAAGTATCAATAGCAGCTGTAACCATTATATGAACTACAGAAGTTAGGAAGCCTGGTTTCTTGTGACTTTTGTTTTGTGGTTGAATTGCTCCATGTCTAATGGATTAATGCCTCCATAACACATTTCCACGTGGATCTTCTGATTCTAATATTAGAAATCATGGCATCTCTTTCATTTCTGCAAGCCCTTCTCCATTCAGCCACCTCAAAGCCTGTGGAAACTTCTTATTTTTTGAAATTTCTATTCTTGTACTAAACTTGCTAGAAATTTTCTAGCAATTTCAAAAGATGTTAGACAGATGTTTAGATCCCTTGACTTTATAAAACATATTTTTTCAGGAAACCGGTCTGATAAATCTGCTAGATTTTCATATTACTAAAAACTTCACTGTGAATAGTAGACCTCATCTTCACAGGCTCATTTATGATTGCCATGTGTTTTGACAAGTCATTTGAGTAAACTTGTTTAGATCTATTTAATTAATTTGGTTTAACAACCATTAATAAATCACTAACTTAAAATTTGCTCTAGTAGCCATCTCAACTATTTTTCAAAGTATTTATATTTTTTAAATAAAAATGGGTTCTTCCTATTTAGGTTTTCATGGTCTCAGAACTGCACAAGAACCCATAAGCAACAATTCCCTTACAGAGGAGTATCAAAGACATGCATCTAATTGTTAGTTAGAGAATACTTCTTTCACTCTTACCATAGCCTACAGAGAAAAAAACGTTCAAAACTTTCAGCCTTTCAGACTGACTGAGATTATGGAATGCAGTTTGCTAAATAGTAAATTCAGGGTTTTGAAATTTTGTGGAGGTGGAGATAAGTCTTGGAAATCATGTCTATAAATTGAGGGGACAGTTGCAGAAAATAGTTTTTTGTCACATGTGCTATAGAAAGATACAGTCAACTGAAGCAAAAACTTTGCTATAATGATGGGAAAAATGGAGGGTTATTGCAACTGAATATGTATCTATCTATCTATCTATTTATGTATATATATATATATATATGTGTGTGTATTAGAGATCACTTTGATGTGAGTAGTAAATGAGGCCAGTTTTAAACACCAGAAAAAAACTTTACCAAATTATTTCACTAATAACACACTTTTTGTTAATTTTTTTCACACATTTTTATTTATTTTCACTACATATGGAAAACTGTTGATTATTAACATTTATATTCTTAGCTGTGAGTATGAACAATTACAAAGTGATCAGGCTCAAGAGCTCTTTTGAGAGAGAGGTTGGAACAGAAATGGACTCATTTTCTTTCTTCTCCAATTCTCCTTGACTTTGTCTGATTTTTGTTGCTATTTAGTCCCCTCCTGAAAGGAGTTATCCTCAGCTAGCCCACGTGCTTGTTCTTTGTCTTCCAATTTTTTGCTACATGGGTGTTTCTTACCTGCAACTACACATGTCTTTCCTCCTATAGTGGTCACATTGTTCACATACTTACGTTGAATGCTTATACACTATGTCTGACTCGCCATCACAATTTTGCAAAATATTTGTATACAGTTGTTGTTTAAACTATTTTAGTATGGCTATATTTAATCAACCATTATTAATTATGTATTGATTCATACAGTTACTATAATTTCTAAGTGTCACAGATTTTTGCTTTGGCTTCAGAGTCCATCTCACAAAAGGAGACTGAAATAACTTGGCAGAGAACCTAGTGAAAATAAGATGGTAAAAGGCTGCCTGTTGATGATGGCCATTAGAACAGCCTTTCTGCAGAGAAAATTGAAGTGAAAAAGGAAAGAAAAAAAATCTTTTAATTTTTAGGTGGAGATGATCAGTTTGTTCTGTTTTTGAAAGGAGCAATATGTTGTGATTTCTGCAATGTCAGACAACCAGGTATGAAGACTGTGTTCAAGTTCTATAATCTTGTGTTCTCCTTCCATATGTTGGATGATGATTGAGTCACCCAAGGGAGGAGAGAATTAATAGTCCATGCAAATAGGAACTACTACAGTGACCTACCATTATGCACATCCGGCACAGAATAAGGTTCTTCTGGACCCCTTTGTGAATAAGTCATTCACAACCTGCTCCTGCTTTTGTGAGGAGGCAATGATCATTTAATGAGTAACTTCAGGCTCTGCAGCCTTAAACAGGAATTGTGCTGTTCCTCTCGGGATTTGGTCCTGGATTTTCATTTCTATCCCATCAGCCCTCAAACTGAGACTACTATATGACCATTTTGGAAATTTTATCTATTTGATCAAATAAGGATGATGATTCAATATTTCTGAAAAGGGAAAATTCAAAAACCCGGTAGGAAAACAGAATTCATCTTCTATCTTTCACTTCTTAATATTGCAGTAGGAACCTGGAAAACACAGTACCCACTTTATACCTTACCAGTAGCTACTCAGTCAAAGCAGAATTCATAGCAGATAGAGACAAATCATCTGATGGCAGAGGTTAAAAGAAACCTGTTACTATGACAACAGATAGGGTCAGATAACAAAATGAACAGACACTTTTGATCTTCAAAAAATTCTTTTTCCTTTGCTCTCTCCTCTGTTATCTGGACCACTCCATCAAACACCTAGCAGATAACAGAGTTGAAAACCCAATCGACCTTCAAGGAAGACCAGACAAGTTGGAAAGTCTATGGAAAGGTTACTATTACAGTGGAAATACGTATGATTATATTTTGTGTGTGTTTGTATGTGCATGTGCGTGTATTTTACTAAAAAGCCTCTAACATTGCAACACTGAAGTATTTTCTTTATAATGCCAGTCATGGAAAGGAAATAGAATATAATGTTATGTGAAATTATCTGCTACATAGTCATATTGTACAGTTAGCATATTGTGGATTAAGAAAAATTGATTTAGGCACTTTTGTATTTTGGACCAGTAATTCATTGTGCATGCCTTGCCACTAAATATTATTTCACACATGCTGCAAAAGCTGGAAAAATACCTCTGAATTCCAAACCCTAAAGAATATTACAATGTCATATTTTAGTACTATTTTATAGTATTAAAAAGATTTGTATATTGATAAAAAGCAGTATATTACAGACTGATGAGTTGGAAAGAACAGCAAAGCACCACATTACCACACTTTCCAGTTGAAATGACAAAAGAAGAGCATAGAGGAAAAAAAGATAGCAAAACTAAAGGGAAAATGCTGCCTTTCCATCTGAGGCTACTGAAGAAT
>NW_010331038.1:33038-51101 GCF_000700745.2 Antrostomus carolinensis | reverse complement strand
TCCTATGCGTAGTCTTGCTGTCCTAAAGGGATGTCTCAACCCAGGAATTGGGTTATGTGGGTGAACCTATTTGGGGCCGGGGGTTCTACTCTGACATCATTTTCCAGTCCTCCTCCATATGGCATTGCCACTGAATGGTTAAGTGAGACAGTGATTGATCCGGACACCGTGTTAATTTAAGCGAAGTATGAAAGATCTTCAGTGTCACATGCCATGGGTCGTGAATCTCTCCTGGTAACTCTGGCCCCCATGCATCCATGGTACTTGTGGAGTATATTAGATTTACTATGCTCATCAGAGGAAATATTTATTCTGTACAAAAACAAAAGTTGTGTGAAAATGTCGCAGGGACTCTTGCCGTTATTTCTCCAAGTTTCACACAAAGCCAACTGATTTAGTGTTAAAATTACCAATCACCAAAAAAAAAGGATGACAATGTGTGATGCTGTTACAGAAATTGCACTGCTACTTTCAATATAGTCAACAGAGAGAGAGACAAATGACCACTATCTTCACATAAATGACACTGGATTTTTTCCTTCTTACTGCTTTCAGCAAGAAATCTAAAATATAAATCTTTGACTGAAATTTAAATATAAAAAATATTAATTTCACTTGGCAAATGTTCCTGTCAAAGCAAGACAAGATATTTGCACTTTATCTGATTCTATACAAGGACGAAAAAAAGGGCTCTGGTTCCTGGATGAATAAGAAACTGCAGTTCAATAAAGTAATTTCATACTTCATAACTTGCATAATCTTTTGTTTCACAACTAATCTTTCAATACAATTATTTTCAAAATATTTTTCTTATATTTTTCTATAGCTACCAGAAGAGAAAAACTAAAAGTTCAGTGTTGATCTTATATATATTTGTGTTGACTTCATTTTTTGGACAAATATTTTATTTAAATTTTTGGGTTTGTAAAGTTTCAGAGATTTTTAATTCACTGTTTAATGGTTCCCTGTTCATACTAACAATTTGGGGAGGTTTTTTGGGTTTTATCATCTTTAATTTTCAATCTGAAAAAATAATTTTATTTAGCCTAACTCACTGTAAATATAATGCTCAGAAACTCATATAGTTTCTGGCCACAATTCTGATGGAGAAAAAGGACAGAAAGTGCTGTGCAATAAACATTATACAGTACTAATGAATTTCTGTAAATTAATCAACTGTAAATAACCTTTGCATGAAAATCCTTTTACAAAGCAAGAAACAGGCATGGTGTGTGAATGCAATTCCTTACGATTAACTGATCTTTGAACTTTTCAAAAAATCTGAAGGGATATTCTGTTCTCAAAGAAATGGTCTCAAAGAAAACATCAATTTATGTCCCTTACATAAAGTAACAAAACATTATTCATAGTTTAGAGTAATAGGGGGTGGAGGAAACAGGCTTTAGGAAATTCTGCATTTGAGCGAAGATAGTACTATCTCTCTAGCACCTGTTTACCGCATGGAAGTATTGTGCTGTTTGCATACTGTGGATAAAAAATGTCAGGTTGTGGCAGCTTTCAGTTGTGGAACACTAACATATTGTACATGTCTCTCTCCTCACCACTAACGTGCTTGATAACATGTTGGGCCTCAGTAGTCATGAGACTAGCTTTAACACAGTACTTGTTCAAAACTTGGCTCTATGGGGATTTTTTTTATTTTTTATTGAGTTTTAAGATCCATCTTTCTAAACTTTCCCTATAACTCCTTATAATTTCCTTGCAAACTTGTAACTAACAGGGTGAGGCATTTATTTTTCTCTAAAAGTGAAAACTAAGTATTTATATAATGGCTTATGTCCAGGTGAGGTTTCAACAGACACATGACAAGTTGTTAACAATGGGAAAAAAGTTTGTTGGTCAAAGTCTCAGGTTTGACTCTTATATTGACTCTCATGAGACTCTTCATGCAGTTCTTGCAGAATTAAAAGGCTTTATGCTTTTACTGCTGGAATATTTACCAGATCTCTCCTGTAAATTAGAGTTATAACCCAAAACTCAGAGGCCACTAGAAAACAAAGAAATCAAAGTACCCGGGATGTCCTGTTAGCAAAAATGGAAATTCTTATTTATTTTTTTCCTTAGTAGTTGCATAATAGAGTTGAATGGAACTGAAGTGATCTGAAGCATCCAGATCAGAGTAGTTCTAAATTGCATTTCTTATGCTGGCCCACTGCCTCATGGAAAAAGTTACTTACGTTCAGGAAAGCTGCAGCGTCTTCTGAGGGCAGATTCAATTGCCAGACTGTATGTTTTCTTGTGATCTTCTCATCCATGTAACCTTCCTGTTGGCTCCTACAGCATCCACTATGGAAATCTGCTCAGAGACATGATGGGATGCACAGTCTTACCAGGGAAACTGTTGCGTGGGAAAGGCATGGGACCAGCAAGCATTTCCAGGAAATGCAGCTTGACAATGAACTGATTTGAAGTTCAGTGATTTTCATCTCTCAATTTAAAATCCATACAAAGTGGGTTGTTGCCTGTATCTGAGAACTATGAGATAAGTAACTGAAGAAAAAGACAAAAAACAGGAGGTAGCTTTGCAAGTGTCTACATATATACTCCAAAATATTTTTAGACATCAGTGACCTGGTATCGTACAGTAGGTGTGCATACTAGTGAATAAAGAGAAACCAGGGCAAGGGCCTGGGAGCCCATCTCTCATTTGTATATGTAACAAACAACATGACAGAAGCAGCAACTGCACACTCTTCCTCTCCTCATTCTAGAAGGTCCTATCTTCAAGTTACTCAGCCTCTCTGTAGAAGCAACAGCAAGATCACCAATTTGTGTGAATTACCAGAAACTGAACTTGGATGTGGAAGGCCTTTTTTTCTGGCCACTGAAGACTTGCCGGTCACGTCTAGTTATTGTCCACCCAATCTTGAGATGAACCGTGAAGACAATAATCCATGTTAGAACATTTTCAAATAACATATACTGTACTGTGTTAGGTTGGGGGTGGGGGTGGAGCATTTTTGGTAGTAGTTTTAGGGAAAGGGGCTTCAGTGATGGTCCCTGTGAGAAGGTTCACAAAGCTCCCCTGGCTACAAAGTAGACCTGCCTCCAGCCCAGGCTGAGCCAATTAGTAATAAAGAAACCCCTCTACCCCTCTTCGAATCAATATTTATGAGGTAAGAACTGGTTTTGAAAAGAAGGAAGAGACAACCTGGAGGAGAGGCCATTGCCCTGAACAAAAGATGACCATCACCTTAAACAAAGAAGAGAGCATCATTGCCATGAGGAAAGAGTAGGAAGGGGAAGACAGAGAAACTCAGACACAGGGATCAAAGAAGAGTGGGGGTGGGGGGGTAAATGAAGTCCCCTACAGCCCATGGAAGTTCAACGGTGGAGCAGATACCCATGTGTAGATCATGGAGGGCTCCACACTGGAGCAGAAAGCTGAGTCTGAGGGCAGTTGCGATTGAACTTTAGAGACCCCAGAGATGCTCAACCCCAGAGCAGGGGGAGGAGGTGTGCTGGACCAGAGACCCATCTGCAGCTTGTGGATGTCCCCATGCTGGAGTCAGGAGCTGTGCCCAAAGAGGTTCGTGACTTCATGGGAAGCCCATGTTGGAACACTTTGTTCCTAGACTCTTGCAGCCACTGGGAGTGATCTCTTGCTGGTAAGAGTGACATAGGCAAACTGACTGCAACCTCCATTCCCTGTCCCTTGTGCTGCTGGGAAGGAAGAACATAGAGAAATTGGGAGAAAAGTAATTTGAGCCCAGGAAGAAGGGAGGCATGGGGGGAAGGTGTTTTAAGATGCGGTTGTTATGTCTCACTATTCTACTGTGATTAATTGGTAACGAATTAAATTGATTTTTCTTTCCTAAGTTGAGTCTGTTTTGCCTATGACCATAACTAGTGAGTGAGCCCTCCCTTTCCTCCTTCCAATCCATGACCCCTTTGTTGTGTTTCTCTTCCCATCTCACCAGGCAGGGAGCATGAGTGCAAGACCGCATGATCTTAGCTATGGGTGAATCCACCACATGTACCTAAAGAAGAAAAATTAATTAGTAGAGAAAAAAATATATACATGCTACATAGTATGTACTTCATCAATGCATCTACATCCCAAGCTAGAAAGAAAATTCCAATCCCATTCATTTTCTCAACTCTATTCATATGGGAAAAGCAATTTCTGATTTCAGATGAATGTTTCTAGATAACAAATATATCTGTAGCACTTGCTATTTATTATTTCCTTTAATATTCTTCCATTTAAGAAAACTCTTCAGAGAAAATTCTTCAGAGAAAAGATTTTGAGATAATTCCACAAAGTGCTGATGTCAAAAACCCTGTAAAGGGCCACTGTTTGGTAATTATTCAACTTGCCTTTTTAACAAAATAAAAGTGTGCAGGTGAGTATTGTACTGTATGTCAATAACTGAAAAAAAAGAGATGTTAAAGGGAGCTAAATAATTGCCTAACAGTACTTGAACTAATGACCATAAACTTCTACTATGCTAATTTTTCTCTGCACTTTTAATTACAGATCAATAATACTTTGCAGTTGACATTTAAAAACGCTGAACTGCATGTAGGATCACAGACAGAATGAAAATATACAATGTGGAACTGAATTTGCCAGATCAATAAACTTTGCCATTTAACAAACAGTAGCATGTAAACAGTCACCAAGATTAGCAAGTGTAAAAGACCATGCTTCAAGTGCTTAATTATTGTTTAATAACACTAAGCTTCAGTTCATTGACAAAATTCCACTGCTGTGAAAATTAGCCATTCTATTGTTTGTTTGCTTTATTTATGCATAACACCTCTTAAAGTCTTGAGTTTAGCTGAACTGAAAGCTGAACAACACTCATGCATTCTTTTCAGAAAATAAAGTTCTTAAACATCAAAAGGTGAATAATTGCATCGGGTTTAGCTTACTTTTTCTTACTTAGATAAATGACTTTTTTTCCTTTAAAAATGTTTTTTTGTGACAAGTACATTTAATAAATAAGATCATGGCATTAAACAATACTTACATATGAGAATATTAATATAATATCAATGATTCTTTTTGAGACTAAAGGCTAGAATCAATAAAATGCCATTCAACTTTTCTATACCAGCTCATGCTAAGATAAGAAGGAAAGAGCATTTTTTTCAATCTTCTGGCCCTGCAAACTGCTTTTCTTTTTTATTTTATGTTTCTTTTCCTTCTCTGGGTTTTGTCTTCATTGCAGCAGTAACCTGAATTTTAGCTGAGCATTGTCACTACCTGATTCCCATGCACACAGAAGTGTTTCTAAACATATTAAGTGGAATTTTAACTCTGAGGAATACAGAGAGAAACATAAGTGAGGCTGAAACTATTAATTCAGTGGGAAAATCAGTTATTCTGTACTCCTAATGTACACCTATTAAGTTCAAGTGCTGTTCTACTGTTTGAATTTTCTGACCCAAGCTAGAATTGTTTTTTTGAGTGTGAGTAACTACAGCTAAACTCGAAATCAGGATTGCCAGTTCATTAATACCTAAGATATTACATAAAGCATGTGACCCCACATATAATTTCCAACCTAAATTATCATTATAGCAACAGATGCTACAACATAAATACATAAATGGGGAGGTTTTTTGCTACTGTATAAGACATGATGGAAGTTCTTAGACCAGAGTTGGATGTAAAATGAAAATCCCAGTCTGTGAAAAATATTACATTTTCTAGAAGAAAAGAATACATGCTGAGTCAGGACACTAAAAAAAAAAAAATGGATGCCACAGACTTCTTGTTCCTCCTGCAACCAGACTTGGAAAAGGAAAGAGATGCCAGAGGCAGGTGATTGGGATCTTCTGCCTACTGCTTATACTCCAGTTCATCTACAAGAACATTGACAAGTATCTTCTTGGGAAGATCTTCTTGGGAAGGTCAAGTAACTGTCATTTTTTTATCAGGGTGGTATATCAGAGTGTATAAAAAAATTCAGTTCAGGGAGAAAAAAAATAGATTTTTCATTGGTAAAACATTTCAGCAGGGAATGCCCCCTCCCTGGAAGTGTTCAAGGCCAGGTTGGATGAGGCTTTGAGCAACCTGGTCTAGTGGAAGGTGTCCCTGCCATGGCAAGGGGTTTGGAACTAGATAATCTTTAAGGTTCATTCTAATCCATACCATTCTATGATTCCATGAAGCTCTATTTGCTATTTACTTTCTGGAGCTCTCAATCAGAGCTGAACAGATCAAGAAATCATCTTGTTAAGGCAGCTATTACACACTTGTAAATTTAGAGCTCACCTTTGCAACTGTTATTGACATTAAGAAGCACTTACTCTTGTAAATAATTCAAACTAAGTCCCTTTTAAATCAATGGATTTACTATTTCCTGAGTTAAGTATAGCTCCTAGAGCTGACTTAGCAAAGTCTGCTTAGGAGACTTTACACAAAAGTAACTAATACAAACTTTTCCAGTGACTAGACATTTTCCCTAGGGAATTTTCCCTTAGTGATACTGGTCTCCTGCGGTGTTAACATAGACATATCTCTAACTTCGGCTACAACATACAATATAAGAGTGGGAAGGAGACGTGAATGGGCATGGAAAGGTGAAATTTAGGAGGAGTCCATTGGAAATGTTTTTGGGGCTTTGTATTACTACCACACAATATCAGGTGGATGGACAACTGTGATTAACATTGCAATTTTTAAATGTTGGTGGCCTGGTGTGCACACCAGTATAGGATGTTTGAGATAGTGTGCCTGGGCATGTCTGTCCCAAGGTAAGTCCATCACAAGGTCCACTGAAAGATTTGATTTGCCAGGATTGTTCAGAGGACACCAAGCGCTATAGAGAGGTTCATTTCAAAACAAAGCTAGAAAATGGGTGAAAAAAACCAACCAAACAAAAAACAAACAAGCAAACAAAAAAAATCCCAAGCAACTAAATTAAAAAAAAACTTGCTCCTGGGACTGCTTTTGTATTCCACACATCATATGTCAGATATATAACTGAAACAGCCAAGGAAGGATGGACTGAATGGCCAACATTTCATGTGGGCTGTATTGCAAAAACTGTACTGGATGTGCTGGGTAGTATGAATCCCATCTTAGGTGAGTAAAACTTCCCCATTCTCTTTCACAACTGTGTACTACTGTCCTAGAGATAGGCACCTAACTTTCATTTGTTGTGGCACAGTCTCACTATGCCTGTATTTTATTGTGGATTTGATCCCCAGGCTCCCTACCATAATGTCTGAGAAGAGCTGGATGGTAAGCTGTATTTCACCTGGCACAGTGAAAATGGAGCCAGCTAAGCCAGTCATTTAGGGGACACTTCAGATCTAAGAGGCTCAATTTCATGTTTCCTTGTCAGTTGCAATTGTGAACAGATCTCTTGCATTAGATGTCAAGTATTTCTCACACAGAGAGTGTTGTGTGGGACCTGTCTCCCTACCATGAGTGTCAAGGTCTCAGATATAATGTGGAAGATCCAGGTTGCTGGTACTTCTGATCTATATCTGATTTCATCTGATCCACATCAGGGTCCAGAAACTCTCATAAGCCTAAGCAGGTTCCTACTAATCCATTTGTCTTGGTTGACACTGGGGCTGTATACAAAGTATTACCTGGGACAGAGATCAAGGCAGCATATGGATTCGTATGTCAGGTTACTAGAACACAGTCCTGAGAATCAGGCTAAAGTCCTCAGTACAGCAATATTTAAACTATTCTTCAGTAGTAGCAAAAAGAGAATATGAAACACATAACCACTTTTATCGTATCACTCTGTGTTAAGCAGAGGACGTCCTCCATCTTGGTCCTCCACATCTCAGCTGAGTGCTAGTTGGAGTGAAGTAAAAGACAGTGAGCAGCTCCTTTAGTGCTGTTTTGTGTAATACTCTGTCCACTCAGCACTTTCAGAGGACACCTGTTGGACTAGATCCCAACAGTGAGACAAGCAGAGGAACACATAGCTCACCTAGTTCCAGCAGCATTTTTTTCCAAGTACCCTGATAAGGTCAAGGTGTGGTGGTCTTGTGACAGCATCTTAGGATGTAGATCATAAGAGAGTCTTTCCCAAAACTGCTGGTTCTTGTTGTTCACCCTTACACTTTCTATCTTGCCTCATCAACTTGCACCTTTGGCCATTTGTCCTTGCCCCATGCTGTCTGTTCCATGATGCTGGTGCAAATACCTGTCCAGATGGTAAACCAGATCAGTACTCCATGCATAACTAGCAGCTAGAGCAGTTCTTCAATTTCACCTTGTGTGGACACACAAATGCTTGTGTTGGCAGAGAAGCAGCACAGCATGATGACAGAAATGCTAGTCAAGAACAGGGAGGAGAAGATTACGGCTTTAGTTGGCCTAAGCTTCCACTGAAAGTAAAGTTATGACCTATGTACCTAGAGTAACTTAACGAGGGAATTCAAGCACCTCCATGGCCTACTGCAGCAAGAAAGTGGTTATGAAATATCTTATGATGACCCCACCCCCTTGTTCCTATGTCTTTTTTCTGTTCATCACACTGTGGCACTGTCATAGTGCTCCACTTCACTCTGTTCTTTGTACTATGTGACTGATATGATAAGCTATTTGACCACTACCTTAAATATTAAACTTTTGGACATGGATGTCAGAATCAGTGAAGTTACTGTACCTCAGCTGAGGCCACTTACAGTGTTAGCATTCAAAACTTCATCCATTTGGAAAAAGTAGCAAATATTTTGAAAGGCTTCCGTGAATACTGCATCAGCAGAAGTGATATGTTATTGCAGTGAACTAGAATTTCTAGGTATGTAAAGAAGTTTATTTCAGATGTTCAAGGTCTGGGAAAATATTTTGAGAGATAATTTGAGAAATACTAAAAGAAAGTAAAAAAAACTTGCTGTATGCTTTGCTACACTTGCCAATGAGATTCTGGTTTCGGTTTGCCTGCCAACAATATGGTCACAATATTAAACAATAACCTCCAAGTGTAGAGAAAGCTTTTGGTTCCCTCTGATATAAGCATCAATATACCTTCAACATTATAACAAGGCCTGACTGACCATGACCATTTCCAGTATGCGTTGTCAAATTTCATCCATATCACTTATAAATACAAGGTTAATGGAAAACCTAATGCAGCCACATTAGCCTGCTCTGCTAGTGTCTCTTCAGTTCTTTTCTAATTCACCTTCATATCATAAAAGTAAACTAGAAAATACATTTACTAAAAATGCACTCCAACAACACTTGAAAATTGTCAGTTCTCCAGAAAGTACTTTACAACTGTACGAGAATTACCAACAGTGAAGTACTAAAGAGAAAAAAAAAAAAAGTTGATTATTCCAAGCACAAAAATATTCCATTCAGAAAATCCTATTCAATTAAGCCCAAGTACTGTCTAATTGATTTTTAAACTATCAACTACAACAGATAAAATGTAAATGCTGAATTTTAAGAAGATAATAACTTAGAAAACAACTGAATATGAAATCCAAAGGTTAGAAATATTTTCAGGTACCAAAATTATATTCATAGGCTTACTGCTTCTCCTGGTTTAGCACTGCTAGTTTATAAAGGAAATATGGACATTGTTTAGACATCAGTATATTTAACTGGATATTTTTAAAAGCTGGTGGCAGATATTTATCCCAGATCATCTATTCTTGCACAGTGGATATCAGGCAACTCAGAAGCTAAAGCAACAAAAGAGGAAACTCTAAAGTAAGCTGATGACTGAATGTCATTATGGTGATTACTAGCATTTTTATCTTAGAGTTTTGAAGAAATTTAATATTGATACCCGTAAGCTTGTGTCCAAAATATCTGTCCTGGTTTTTTAACTGCCTGAAGTAATATATTAACAAGCTGATATATTTCTATCACATCAAGCGTGAGAATGGGAATGACAGGTTATAAGAAGTTACTTAAACAGCAAGTAAATTAGGGTAAACAGAAAATATATACAACATAATAGTAACTGAAAAATAATAACTTCTACAAAGGTCACTTATTCCTCAAAAATGTACCAGTTTTCTCTGATTAAGACAACAGAGAAAAGGACAAAGGAAAACTTTATATTAACTATTTGATATCTTTTACTTCACCCTTTAAAAGCTTTTGACCAGCTCCGTGACAGCTTGTTGTTTACAAAGTAACAATAAATTATAAGTTTTAGTAAAGACAGAAAATAGACCATTGTCTGTTTAGCATTGCTTATAGTACTGGGTAAAAGTGCTGTGCAAGATGCTTAAGTGTGTAATCATCATAATGTTACTCACACTAGTTAAAGCATCGTATTTGAGAGGGTTTCATAAAGTTGTACAAACACATGGTGGAAAAGGGAAGATACCCACCTATGACTGGTTCCTGGGAAGACTCAGGCCAATGATCCCTTCTGCATTCATTCTCTGCTCAGAGTACCAGAAACTCCGGTTATGTTCATCTCCAGAAGCTTGCCCTTAAATTTAGTTGTATCTCTTTGGGGCAAAACTGAAGTTTTCAGACATCATCAATGAGATTTTCAGATTCCATCAATGTCCCAGACTAGGATGTCATGTGTAAGTCCTGGGAACCTGGTGCAAATTTCAGCACAGCAGAATCTGATGTCCCAAAAAACAACCACACTCATGGTATCAGCACATCTTTGCACAGGAAGGCAATGGCATTGAAAAGGGGATTCATATTGACATAGGTCTTATTTTCCACTCTCAATACATTGGCCACACTACCCTTCCTTTCAAGTTCTCATATGTTTACATTAAACCATTCCATGCAATGAACCCTGTGGACAATGTGATTTGCGGTCCCAGGATGTATCTTTGAATTTCCCTGAATTCTCTGGACCACCTGACTCTTGTAGACTGACTGTGGACAGTGAATAAGAGCCAGGAGTAGGATACTGGCTGTCCTACTAACCTAGAAGCCAAGACAGGTAATTAATCTGCCCCAAAGCTGCATATGCTACCACTACACAGTGGCTGTGGTTCCAAAGTGGTACCAAAGAGTTTTGAATTCAGGGGAACTCCAGGAACCCAGAACATAGAATATTACACTTTTTTGGCAGTCCACATTGAGTTTTAGTTCAAGATACAAGTCTCACCTTCCCCTTGTGTAAGGTGCATCTAAATATTTGCAGGAAGCATCCCAGAGCCCTAGGAGGTAGGAACCCTGGTTACACATGCTGCTGTCATTGCTGGGACCAATGGGACAGTCAGTGTCTGAACAGAGTGCTGTGATTGTTTATACTCTAACTAATGCTAATGTATTTGTTCCTGTATTTTCTGTATTTAACATTTTAAGGACCGACTATCTTTTTGGATGTTGAAGCTGTCAATGGCTTTCAACCAGGACATTTCTAGCTTTACTGTGATTAAAAATTCAGTTATTCCTCACTAAGGCTTTGGCATGTTGTGGGGTAACTGGTAATGAAATTTATTGTTACTGTATTTCCATCTTGAGTTTCAAGGAGAAAATAAACACTTTTTACTTAGTCCAGCTATGGTATACAGACACTTTCAGATTATTTCAGATTGCTGAATGCTGTACAGATGCAGAAGTCCAGTCAGACCAGTCCTAACACAACTAGTCTTGCTATAAATATCAAAGGAAGCAGTTCTTATATACAAGGCAATGGATTGTGGACAAAGATCTCACTAAAACAACAGGATGAGGAATTGTGAAATGTTTCGAAATGTCTATGCTGAGATGGGATTTCACATCTTTTTAGGATGGTGTAGCTTTTCTACCTAACAAATTAAAAAGTGAATATTTTAAAAAGAAGTTTGAATAAAGAACATTAATCTGTTCATATATAGTATAGTTATAGATTACATATGTGGATGTATATCAAACAACTGTCATTTAATTTTTTCTGACATGTGAAAACAATAGTTTTACTGTCCTGATTTCATAATATAGGTATGCCGTATAAATGGAAAGCTGCTCTATTTCTATTAAAGATTAAAAGTATTCAGTAAGTGGAGGAGTTGCAGGAATATAATTCAATTTAAGACCAGTAATTTGTGTAAATAAATGTCTAATATAAAAGAATCACCACAAGTGGAAATTAAGAATGTTCAATTTTTCATGATACTTATCAAAAGAACAAAAGAGTTCACGCTCATTAAAAAAGTTCTAAAAATAACAAGGTTCAGTTTCACCTATGGGTTCATATGAATTTTTTATTTTCCATTTTAAAATTAGGGTTGTGCTATATACATGCTTTTTTCTGCATACATTAATTGAATTTAAACTTATATTTAAAATTATTAACCATGGTTTTATGCTCTAAGGTGAGTAAATTAAGAAACCTTGGTTTGTAAGAGATGTAGAAAGTGCTGTTATCGAGCATATTGCCTGGAATTATCTAGAAATAGGTACTTCAGATTTCTTTGCAACAAGAAATGTGATGCCTGATTTTAACACTAGCTTTTTGGGGCTTTTGATTCATTCGCTGACTGACTGATTAGTGCTGGTAGATTACAGCAGTCAATGCTCTTCCTCACGATAGAAGGGAAACTAAGGGGAAACTGAAAGGGTTGCACGATAAGCAGGAGCTTCTTTGAGGTTAAGATCTATATCATTCAGGCTGTCCTTAAAGTTTGGAAATATTTTTGCCCAAACATTAAAGGAGCAGAGAGGATACTTACTATACTTACTTCTAATAAGAGTGGTCAATTTTGATCTTTAACAACTGATCATGAGCAGTTTATACAACCCCATTCAAGATTTTTATTTTAAAAAATTAGATGTAAGCATGTGGGGAAAGATTAACTTTCCAACAAAATAAAAACACGAGGAAAGAAATGACAGGGAATAAAGTCTTGTTGAGAGCAATAATGTTTAGTTAAGGGCTGGAGTTCCATATTGTGTTTTTTTTCACAGAAGCACAATTACTTATCATGGATTTAAATGCAATAATTCTGGAAGAGGTAAATTCGGAGGTCTCGCATGACTGTTGTAACAAAACCCCTTTCTGTGCAATTTACCACCTAACCGCTCCAGATGATACCTTCTTCAATGTACCAATTGCATCATCTGAACACTGCTGTGGCAGATATTCAAGTCTTAGGCTGACAAGGCAACACCTGTTGACTTGCAATTTTGTTCAGTTTTGTCTACTGAGACATAAAGACTTCTGGTAAAATTGTGATCTATAGCATACAAGCAACCTTCATGCTCCATACAGTCAGCTTGCATAAATAAATATTTGCAATTATAGAGATTGTAATTTTCTATAAAATTACCCATTTTCATAGGGTTCTATGTAAGAAGGCATCTCAGAGAAAATGCCTTCCTTATGAATTTTAGCATTAGCTAAAGCATTTTATCTATGGAGTTTACTTTGAGTTTGATTAAGCTTAAATGTGATGAGGCTTAGATGTGGCAAAGACATTTAGCTGATCTCCAGGTTGAATATCAGTTTCCCAAGGTGAGATACTGATGGAGTTTTAGACACATAAAATTTGATGTCTACGTTTGAGCTATTTACTTTAGGTTGCCCTTACAATCCGTGGAGAGAAGTGCATGCTTTTTAGGGGCAGTTTGGCTACCCTATGATGCTTATCTTAGCATATCCTGGGATGCCTATTCCAGTAAATACAGAAAGAAAATAAGAGTACTGCATCCAGACTAGACATTGTACTTATAAATAGCAAAGTTACAGCATCCATCCTCAGTGATGAAGGTAAACTTTTGTTATACTGACCCTTGAGCCCATCAGAACCCTTAAGATTCTGGGGCCACAGAATGTTGTTAACTCATCTCCACTTTCTTAGCATTTGACCACCTGATTGTAGCAATTTTTGTGAAGAATTATGAAAAGTTCTGTTTAAATCATCTGCCGTGTCCCTCATGTATAAAAGGCTGCATGATACTCTCAGTATGTGTGTCTTTTTCCCATCAAATCTGGACAGTTATGTCGTTACTTCCTGAAGTTCAGGTGAAGTCAGTATCTGTACTTCAGTCTGTCTCAATTAAAATGAAGGAAATGTCAATGGTTCTCAACTGTAAATGTAGTGGGATAGTTGTTATCCCTTTACAGTGGATTTCTTATTCTTTGCACAAAAGATTTTTAATTTTTGCCAGATGTTGTGGCCTCTGTTCACACAACTTGAACTTAGCATCAAAAGTGAGGAATATGGTTTTTGAAAAGTAGGCATTTGAAGTCTGGCTAGTCATTTGTAAATAGCTATATTAGGCCAAGTCTTTAGGCTATCTAAAGTGAACCACTGAAAACATTTTTAACTGAAGATACCTATCATGACCATGTGAGTTAGTATTGCTAGTAACAAAGTTAAAATATATAAGAATAATAAAAATACTAAAGAATATTATTTAAGCCCTTGTATTTTAGAAGAAATTTTGTCTAATCTTTGTACTTCACTGAATAAAGTGTTTCATATTGACAATAGTTATTGAAATAATTACTTTATTTGTCTACCATTAAGTTCAGAGGAATGATAACATCAATAATAACATTATTTGGAGAAAACAAAATAGGCAGGCTAATTATAGAACTCTGCTTAATAAAAACTTAACTCCATTGCCTTTAGCATTGACATAATATAGTATGGTATAATGATTATAGTTTTTAGGGAGAAATAACCAGCATGTTTGTCTCACTATCTTTATTATTTAAAAGATCATATAATTAGCTTCAATGTAACCATTTTATCTCATGGAAGATCTGCGGGAAGGGAAAATAACTTAAATCTAATGACTTTTCTGGCACAATCAGTCCTTCGTTGTGTATCCTTTTATGTGAATGAGATTACTGATACTGATTTGAAAAAGGGAGACTGGAAATGCATAAGAAACACTGCCTTAAATCACCTAGATGCTATACAGTAAGTACTTTTCCAGTCATCTGATATCCAGATCCTATTCCCAGGAACATTTCTAGATCTGTCCTGAACATCTAACTCATCTTGCCAATCTCCACTCAGGTTTTTTTAGAGGACCAAGGGGTTTTTTGTTTGCTTTCTTCAGGTGCTTTTTCAATCTTATTCCCTCCTCCCACAGCTTTGTGCTTTTCTGTCCCAGCTCTCTTTGTAGGTACAATTTCATAGGAAAATGTTATCATGTCACAAGACTCTCTTTGCCCTCCAGCTCAACTACTAACTGAAACTTATTATGCTAGCAAATTTCACTACAAAGTCACTTTTGCTGTGAACCCAATAACAGGATCAGAGAGCAGAGAGAAGGGGGAATCTTTGTGAGAAGGAGAGAAGCTAGCATGGGAGTGGGAGAAGAATCTCGAAAGCTGGAAGCCCTCCAAGTTTCATATCTCTGCAATGATGCTTACTTATTTGATAGCCTGCCGTGGGCTCCTGCAAATAAGTTAAGCCATGGCATACACAACTGAGACTAAAGAATGTGTGACAGTTGCTCCTTCTGCCAGCCAGAAAATTTTATGGCAGACGGGACCACTGGTATTTGCATGACATGTTCTTTTGTGTGACGCAGGACCTCTAGGTTTTAGATTTGGAAGAATTCACACTTTTGACTTAAAGTGAAGAACTTACCACAACTCTATCAAAGCTGCTCTAGGAGAATCATTGGCTCCCATGATCATCCAGACAAATGATCATGCTGTCCATTACTTTTGCTGTACCTGAGAGAAGGAACATCAGCTGGGGAGTACTGCTAGAGACAGAGGAAGAGGCCAGCATCTATCTCAGCAGCTTTCCCTATTTCTTATGAAAAAGAGTCAGCCCCAGCCACCTGCCAGTTTTCCATTTGCAAGCCCTTCCTTCAGCACCCCAAGTATTCACCCATTTATTCCCCCTAAGATTGAAAAGAGTTACAGGGGCTATTCCTTTTCTCAGGTTTTCTTGAGAGAAGATATGTTACCTTATCACCTAATGTTTATGATTTTGTGTAACTGAACTGGAAATATGCAAATTATCTTATTACCTAATGCCAAATATGGAACTACAAAAAGCTCAAATAATTCATCTGTTACTGGCCACAAATTTGGCAAGACAGTAAATTATTACACTCTGGGGCTATATAGGCATAAGGAAGAATACTGTAGTGAAGTCTGAGTCATTCTCCAACACAGAGAAATGAATGTGCATCTACTTTGGGAAAGTACAGATGACTGAGGATAAATGATGGATTGATTAAAAAGCATACGCTTCTGATGAAACTTGAAATATAATGTCACAAGTAAGTTATACTACAGTCAGAGACTAATTGAAGTCCCTTCAGCACATAAATATCTGTGTCATGTGTGAACCAGAAGAGACCTAGATTCTTATGGCTTCAAACCTTGAAATTGAGTTGGCATCAAACTGTATCATGGTGTGGTGATTAGCCACACTGTGAGTAAGCTTGCAGCAATGTTTCTGTTTGAAGACAGATTCTCAAATCCATCCAAAGCCATATGCAGTGATGTCACCTTGAACACTGACAGGGTAAGTTTTTCTTGAGTCTTTCAGATTTGAAGTCTAGGGTTGGAAGCCCCACATCCTGGATGCACCCAAGGAACAGAAGAATGTTTAAGTAAAAGCAGCAGGGGAGGATGAAAGAGGCTGACTGAGCAGAGCAGTCCACATGACAGTAACAGGGAGCTAGTGCACTCTGAACTGGAAGCGTTTAAGTGCCTTCTCCAACATGACGCAACCCATTCCACAGGTTTACAAAAAGACACCTCATAAGCCATTTCTGCAATACTTAGGAAAAGTTTATATCCTTAGCAGGATATAAAACATGAAATATGACAATCTTTATGGCAGACTTTTTCCTCTGAGGCAATAGCTTGCACTGAAGGATGAAGAGGGCTGTTATCTGCTTGATGGTGCAATCAGTAGCCTACAAGTTTCCAACATTAAAGCTGTATGCAAAGGACTGAGATGAACTTGCTGTTCTGTGTTTCAATACAGCAGTGATTTAAACAGCTGCTACAAAATCTGATTGAGAATTGCAACTATTGTGTTCAGGATGTTGTAATTTGGTTCCTTTTTTTAAAACTTTTTGTAAGTACTGCCTGACAGCAATAGGACTGTGTGGCAGACCCTCAAAGGAGAGGTGATTGCTGTGTTTTGTGGCATGAGAACCACAGGAATGCAAAAAATGACAATTGGGAGTCTTTTATGTTTGTGCTGTTATGGATTCTGTGAAGTTAATGTTACTATTTGGAGTGTCTGAGATTAGTCAAAGCTTCATTTAGATAGCACATTAATGTAATGGATTGTTTTCCATGTCTGTTTAATTTTAGCAAATTGTTTGGTTGCCTCAATATTGTAAGTTTAAGGAAATCCAGCTGTCAATTCCTATTAAACTGGCCTGATTTTTATGTTGTTAATTCAGTTGTCTTTCACACTCTGGCTGCTAAACCTAAAGAACTCTTTACAAAGGCAGATTTATGATGGATGCCATCTGGCCTGATAGAAGGAAACAGATATTGATTTTTAATATTTTCTCCAAACTTGTTTACTCTAGGATAATACAGCAGCTGTGTGGCGGCTTGTCTCAGAGTGGAAAGGATTATTACCAGTGCCTTTTGATGAGATAAATTACCTAGAATGACTTGAATGGCTAAAGGGTATACTTTGATGTTATGTCGCTTCATTTACCCTTATGACTAAATGATTATTGATTTTATATTTTTAAGCTCTTGAAACGTGAAAATAACTTAGTAGAGAAGCCTAGCTGTGTTAGTTTTATTAATTTATTTCTGCAGGGCATAATTCACTTTGGACCAGGTTGTGAAGGTTTTGGGTTCATGACCGACTCCAGATACAGTTGCAAAGAAATGGCTTATTTATATAGTCATTGCAAGTAGTTCCAAAATCAATACAGTCTGGGATTGGATGATTAAACTTAGTCCCTTTGTGGGATTCATTCCTGTAGCTACCTCTGAAATGATCTTGACTGAAGCAGATTCATGTGATCCAGTCTACAAATAGCAAGTTTG
The DNA here is from genome assembly GCF_000700745.2 of Antrostomus carolinensis. Classification (NCBI taxonomy): domain Eukaryota; kingdom Metazoa; phylum Chordata; class Aves; order Caprimulgiformes; family Caprimulgidae; genus Antrostomus; species Antrostomus carolinensis. The sequence goes on along the minus strand of NW_010331038.1, from coordinate 33,240 downwards.
TTCAAGTTGAAATATTATTTTTTGCTCATCATTTTTTTTTTATCTACTCTGTTCACTCAGTGACATTTTAACAACCAGAAAAAAAGCGGTTGATTGACTACTTCAATGAAATCACTAATCTGCATTCAAAGAGTTGCCTCCAAAGACTACTTAGATTTTCCATGGATAGATTTAACTACTGCTTTGATCAGTTAGTCCCAGT
>NW_010331038.1:0-33009 GCF_000700745.2 Antrostomus carolinensis | reverse complement strand
AGGAATCCAAGGTGTACACTAAACCTTTAAATAGTCTTCACAGTTCAAAACAGCTATTTGCCTTTTGTATATAGCAGACACCTACATATTTCTGTGAAGTATTGCCTTTTCTGTCATCATTTAACATGTTGGTGCTATTTAACATTTGTCTGAAATGTGACTCTGTTGTCAGTCTATTGAAGTATTTTGTAGACACTGGAACAAGTGCAGAAATGTGCTCAAAAAAAAAGCACTCTGCAGTTTCCCACAATGACTATTTATATATGCACTTTGCTTGGTACCTTTTTATAGCTTAAACAGAAATACAATGCTTTTAAGCTTAATTTTTTCTGGAAAGGTTCAACAACCAAAATGCTATGTTATCTTATTTACTCTCAAAAACTGTGATTCAAACTCTTGACATTTCATTTATATAGACCGTGAGCAAATTATAAATGGTATTGCTAATAGTATTTCAGCTGTCTAAAAGGAACTGAAGGCAATAAGCTATAACAGAAGCTATGGCTCTAACAAAGTTTATTACTTGGAAGAGTTAGTAGTGCATGAACCTGCACAGGACTGTCTAAACTAAAGAATAATATTTCATGATTTAACAGTACATATCTATCCATCTTCTGTACAGGGTATTAACCATATGCTTGTCTCTTGTTCAGATGTAGCTAAACATGGAGTTGTGTGTGGTGGGTTTTGGGGTATTTTTAAATCTATGTATCACCTAAAACTGTATGTTTCTAAAACACAGAGATCCTACTAAATTTTAAGTTTATGTAGATAATATTATTTAGTTCATATATATTTGTGTGTATGTGTGTGCATGTGTGTATTGGCAGTAAGGAATATTATTTCCCCAAAGGATCTTTTCTTGTTACAAGCCTTGCCAGCATATTTTACAGAGTTAAAAAAGGTGTAAAACACTTTTCCTTATTTTAGCCACACTATATGTATAATTAATGTGTAGTAAATTATATGGCCCAGTTTAAGGCTTGTTTAAATGCATAGAATTTGAAGTCTAATGCAGGAATAAAATAACTTTTGGATCAGTGTAATGTAATATGTTGATCCATTTTACAGGGTGGTGGTGATTATTTAATTAATCACCTTTTGACAATTATTCACACTGGTCCAAATCAAGGTCTCCATTAAAACCGAAGAATAGCTTCATTACAAATGACCCATAAAAGTGTCAAGTGCTGGCAGTGAAGACAAGTAATTTCCTTTCCCTTTAAAACTATTAGATCGAGTGATGGGGGTGGGGAAGGTGATGAAGAGCGTAACAGTGTGATTACAAAGAAAAGCTTAAACAGTAAATTTGACAGCCATGTTAGAGTGGATAGAAGATAAGGGTTATAAACTGTTGGTTCTATGCTTCCAAAATCTTTTAATTTTATAAGAAGACAAGAATGGGTGGATTATGGTTCTGCAAAAGTTTTTTTATCCTCTTTTGGTGTTTACTTATAAATTGAGATTTGAAAATTGTCTGACACAAAGCCATGGAGATATAAAATAAATATTGTATTGCCTCCTGAAGTTGCTTAAAATAGCAGTTAATTGCGGCAAAATTGTTTTACAGCTCTGCAACTATTTTCAAAGCCTGCTTATCTACAGAATCTTTTCTGTCTCTTATTGGCAAAAAAAGCTGTAGGACCTTTATGTCAGTGTAATTATATTGGGCACTTTTTTCTTTTACATCTGGAAAGTACCAAGAACTACCATTTGATTTTGTGTAGAGATAAAACTGTACTCATCTTTGATTAAAGGTAAATGCTGCACCTCTTGCTGAAAGTCCTTACGTTCTTGCCATGCCAAAACGTGTAAAACTTTTAATTCTCAACTTCTGATAAAACCTTGCATATTTCTCTATGACCACTACAGTTTCTCTGTAAAATTATTTTTTTAATTTTAATTTTGCACATTTCAAATAAAAATATTGTTCTTTCTCTTCAATATTAAATCCTGACAAATATAAATACACTGAAATTATAAAAAGGATAATACAGTGTCACTTTCAGATGGGCTGAAGCAAATAAAGCATTATTCACAAGCCATATTCTGAATTTGAACACGTATTTAGTAGTGGCTGTAGACTTTGTTGTCATTTTGTTTGGCTGTGCTACTTAAGATTATGGAATAAATATTTGTGAAAGAATTTCATGTAGTGACCTTACCTCTTATTTAGGCAAACTGGCTTCAGTTTGTGAGAGCTAACAGGTGGTGGTTATTAGTTCAGCTATCACTGCAAAAAGACGTTAAAATAATACTTTAACTTGAAGGTTCTGGACAATCTTGCTAGCATGGATTCCACTTACTCGAGAAGATGAATATATATTTACTAATTTTTCAAAAGCACAGTAAATATTGACCAGTCCCAGGGACGTATTTGTTAAATCTACTTGTCATTCTTTCTTTGATCTTCATTTGTTTTAAAATCTTGCACCTAAGGTTGGACTAGTTACTGTAAAAAAATCCCAAAAGTTCAAGTGCTCCTTCTAAAAACTAATGGCTATTGACTTTCATTAGGATTTCTGTGATGTTATCTAACCCTGTAAAGACATTTGCGGTATGCAGTTTACATTGTATCTAGTGATTGTATAATCATTATTGATTTTCCTTGTGTGTAGTACCTATGTCAAACAACCTAATATATTTAAATAGTGATTATTTCAGCAATATATCTATTATTAGATAAGATCAAAGGTGGTTAAATGTGTAGCAGATAGTGTGATAAAATGATATAATGTGTATTTGTGTTAGTACCTATGCCCTTTTGTGCATAGAACTGCAATTCATAGTCTTTAATGATTAACTCTCTGAAGCATGTTGCGATTTCTATCCTGTAGTAGAATAAAATACGACAGATGGATTAAAGGAAGCCCACTTTTTAAGCAAAAGGCCTAGGAGTTATGTAAATGTGATACAATTAGATGAATTGCTTTTCAAAGACCATGGGAAATCACTCTGTATATTCCATTCACTTCTTGTTTTCCTAGCAGTACTTCTGAAGAAAACTAGAAATATATTTAGAAAGCTGCATGATTTCCCAAAGGATATAATCACTGTTAATCCCATGAGTATGGATTAACAGAATAACTCGGCCCATAACAGCAAGTGATTTCTCAGGCTAATCTCATGAGTAGAATGGTTATTGTATTTTATTAGTGATCAAACAGTATTCTACTTAGACTGTAGTAGAAAAGCGGCAAATCTAATGCATTCATTTAATATCAAAGAATGCTATACTAGTGGAGTTTCTCTGCTTTGACTAATATCATTTAATTAAAATATGTTTCTGGTCAGTAAATAAAAATTGCACTATATATTTAATGCAATTAAAAAACAAAAACGAAAAACAAACAATATATATAAATATACCTGTAGTGTTGAGGTGAAAATACAAACCCAGGCTTTTCATTCTGTCTTGTTACTATTACGATTTTTACTTTTCACATGGCTCCAAAAGCAGATGCTACATTTGAAAATACAATATCTGTGCACACAAAGTATACACTTGTATGTGTGAATGTACTTTCTCAGCAAAACTGATAGGTTTATTACAATTTTTTAACTAGTTCTAAAAGACAGAGCCCTGTGATGACACAATAGGCCCATATTCATTTTTGTAGCTCCATTTTCAGTTTTGAAATGGGTATGTTATTGCTCACAAGTCATTGTACTGTGTGCATGTACCAGTTCTGTTAGTGTTAGACTGAGATCCTTTCTGCGACTCTCCATTACACAATGTGGAGATGCATGCTTTGGCCACCCTTTAGTTGTTACTCATATCCTCAAAATTCCTCTTTGATTTCACTCTTTATGTCTTCTGCATCCAGCTGTAAGAATGGAAACTGTTACCATTCCTAAGGTCACCTTCCACCAGGAAGTTACCAACATTGACAGTCAAATGCTGGAGCAAATAATGTGGGTGTTCTCTAATTAATCTCAAGAAAAATCAGACATATTACTTAAATAATTAACTTTATTTTGTGCTATAACCTGTCTGAATCCACTTGAAGAAGCTGAGGAATGTGTCAGAAACTGCTCTTCCCGTAACTCAGCACCAAAGGTGATCATTCTGATGACCAGGTACTAAAGGGGTAACTCCAGCAAAGAGTAGTGATGAGCAGTCAGAGCATTTATCCACTCACTGATACAGCTGGATTAAGAACAGGATGTTAGTTCCCCGCAAGGGTGAATATGCCCACGTGATAATACCACCTCTTGGTTCCAGCCCAGGAGGGTACTCTAGTGCAAGGTATCCACACAGAGTGTTGTCCCTTTGTTGTAGTTTGTCACTGTGACTCTTTCTTAAATTCCCCTGGTGCTCCAAACTGTCCCCCATCCTGGGTAAATGTGAGAGTCTTGATGATGGGTATTCTCATCTCAGATAGGAGAGCACTGCTTTCAGCTGGGAAAGCTTCTTTGGTTGATTCTCAGTTGTGGAAACTTAAAGTCTTTCTCATTGGAAAATTTACATATGCAACGGAACAGTGGAGCTAAATGATAATTTATTTATTTTATTCATTTTCTCCAGATCCTGATTGCACAAGTCTTATCAAAGCAACATCAAGAATTTGAATAATTCTGTTGAGGCTGGTAGAATAGCATATGTTGCTATAAAGTGGTTTACTGTATGGGAATGCTAAGGATAAATTTTAGACTGCAAAGATGTTTTCTTCATGTTCCAGATTAACTAAAGATACCTTATTCAGTATAAAGTGTTGCAGCCCAGCAATAATTATTGACCTGACATTACAAATTGACATATCTGTTCCTGTGCAAACCGTCCAGATAGGTTCAATTGCAGGACTAGGACCTATGTAATTATCTCTACTGTACATACAAATGCACCAGCTGAACCTGTACCTTATGCAGTCCCACAAAGTGTCAAAAAGGTACACAGAAGTGGGAATTGGTGGCTTGAAGATGAAGAAATTCCTAAATAAAGGCAGCTTCACAGAGAATGTCCCACTAGCACTTTCATTTGAGTACTCATGATTCAGTTCCATCTTAATACAGCTCAGAGCTGTGAGGTGGTGCCACAGGGGAATATGTGGAAAAGCACAAATTACTAGTTCTGAGGCATTTATTTCTCTGTAGAAAGTGCAGTAATGATGTTTTGGGTTGCATTTAGAAGCTTAACTGTACAGGAGTTTCCTCTTCATCCTCAGATATATTACACTTTGAGTAGCAACACAGTTATTCATGCAAGACTGTAGTTCAGCCTATTGAAGTTGTTAGAAAAAATTAAGAAAAAAAGGCCTAGAATAGTAATGCTTGGAGTCTTATAATTCCTTCTACTACAAGCAGAGTGTTGGAGAAGATGGAGTAACCAGCCAGGAGCAATGCTGTGAGCAAGCTTGTAGGCAGTATCCTAGCTGTCAAGTTATTCTCCTACACTTCTGAATGTGATTATTTAAATAAAATACTCATTTGTTTATTCTAATGTGGTCTTTTCCATGTGCAGGAAACAAAGCACCCAGACAGGAATAAACTTGCTCTTTATGTAAATACATATTTTAATAGTGTTTGTAATGTATTTTATGCAGTTGATACAGTTCTTTCTCAAACTTCAGGCATATAAACAATCTAAATGAGTCTGTATCTACCGCCTGAAGCTTTAAAAATGTCTGTTAAACAAGTTCAATTAAACCCCCCCAAACCTTAAATCTCTTTATGCCAAATACTAAATCTCATGGTATAAGGACGCAGAGGCCAAAAGGGTGCTATGGGGAAAATTGCAGACAGAGCTTCTAATTCCATGTGTCCTTGAATTTTATTGCACAATTTCTGTCTCCTTCCAAAAGAGTGCAAAGGGAGGAGCACATTGAGATTATGACTATTATTATGTCTCTGCATCATGTAGAGCCGCTATGCCGAGGAGCTCTGTAGTGGCTGGTTACAGCAGCATAACTTCTGCACATCATAGCATTGGGCTGCAGGGAAACAATTCTCCCCTCCACCTTCCCCTTCAACTTCACATAGTTTTTCTCCCTTGCTAAGTCCATGCAGTCAGACTTTGAGCAGGATGCAGGGGAGCTGGCAAGAAATTCCACTCATGCATTAGAAAAGTACTTATGGACTTGTGCCCAGGAGAGATTCAACTTCCAAGGTGTATTTAGGACCTGGACAACCTTACAGTAGATTTCTTTAGGGCAGGATGACCACATTTGCCATGTTTAGTATTTTACTTTTGTTCTACCTTCTGAGGGGTGACAGGCAGTTTTCCCCCTCTCCTCTCATGACATTGCCCATTCCCAGCTGTGTGACAATGTCTGGGAGTCAGACACCCTGACCTTTGGGCCAGACTATGTAATTCCTCGGAAAAAGTTTGCCTTCAGATACAAGATCCAATACAGAGTATGTACTTACTTCTTTCTTCTGTTGTTAATTATACTTTGGCCAAGGACCTACTCCATACCCCAATCTTTTCTTTTTATTTAACAGACCATCCTGGCTTATATGCATCCTTGCCTCTCCCAGACTTACCTTCAGTACACAGGTGCTGAGCACACCCAAAAATTAAAAAAAAAGCACCCTTACTGGTTTCTCCCATTTGAATTTGGAACACAATTAAGCCTTTTAAAATGTCCCATCCAAACCTGTGGAGCTTTAAAGGGAGAGAAACTGGGAGAGATTGTCAGTTTAAAAATTTTTTGAAAACAGTTTTAAAACCTTTAAAAGCCAAAAGGTTGGTAGGAAAGGCATTTTTCTCAGATTTCTCCCATGTGAGACCCATATGAAGGCTCTTGCATGGTGGAACATGGAGCAGGGACTGGATTGTCCCCTATTGCAAAGGATCATCCTCAGAGCTTCTATTCCAGAGACATCTCAACACCCTATTTAAGCTTCATCAAGGAGGGGTGGGAGGGGAAGTACCCATTCAGCTGTAGATCCAGGCTGCTGTCACTGTACTGTACCTAAATCAAAACCATTAACTGTAAATCCTTCTAAAGAAGTTGCAGTTACTGCATTTGTTTCAAAAAAGCCTGTCTTTTCATGTGCTAAACATGGAATAGAAGATATGTTACTGAAATTAAAAAAAACCCCAGCACACTATTCTAGGTTATAGTCATTACTTATACAAAATAAATGATCAAAACTAAGTAACAAACTCACATCTCTCTTTTGAGATTTCTATTCATAAAGAAATTGGGTTATCTACAAAAGCATTATGGTTTTGAAATGTGTTACTGCATTCTAAATACTTGAATTAAAACAATTTGGTTTGAATTGTACTATTATAGGAGACTCAAAATCCTTTTATCAGAGTTTTTTTTTTTCCTTTCTTTCTTTTTTTTTGGTATTATTAAAGGATTTCAAGCTTTGTTATTCGAATGAGATAAACACTATGGTAACTAGGAAAGCCAGCATGTTTTAGAAGTCTGCAGTTTTGAGTGCTTTTCAAAGAGACAAGGTACTATTTGTATCCTAATATTTTCTCAATGCATGAAATATGATACAAGGGAACTATTTCAATCAGATTCCTTAAAAACTATTAGGTATAAAAATCCTGACATGGTAGAGATAATGCTTGAGGCACACCTCCAGGATCAAGGTCATTCCTCATGCCAAAGCATCACATTGTAGGAGAATCTTGGTTTTGCAGAAGAGAACATAACATTTTTTTAGGAAATCCTAAATGCTAAGGAAAAATATTTCACTTTCGGGTTTGTGGAAATTCTGCCTTTGTACGTCCTTTTTTGGTGGACAGGTGGCTTAAATGGCAATGTGAAAAGAATACCATATGTCTTTGCTATTCAAGTGAAACATGAAGTCAATATTAAAAAGTTCCTGGTTGAAGCTTACTAAGTAAAGACGGCCAAATTTCAGAAACATTGAAGTCTCAGTTTACAAGTACGGATACTAGTCTGAAGAGTCTGGACTGTACAAATGATTTGGATGTGAAAAATATGAACAGACATCTTGTGAGAATTGAATTGCCTGTTTCATTTCAGAATCCGTGTCTTTCAGACTTTTCTTATTTCCTTTTTTGAATCAGAACCATGTGTATAGGGACATATGGCATTGTGCACTTGCTAATGGTCACAAATCCTTCAAAAGGTGTGTCATAAGCACAGTAAAAAAAGTTCTAAATATGTAAGAAATCAGAGTTTCCAATATGCACTGACATCCCTATTGGATTATATTACTTCAATTAGCGTATATCTTAGACATATTACTTTAAACTACATTACTTTTTTGACTGTTTGGGGAGTTAAATATCATTGAATTTTATTTTTTTTTTAACTCATTTACTAATTAGGCACAGTCTACAATGAATACATAGTGCTCTTAGCTTTCAAAACTCACCACCATAGGATATAAAGGCCAAGACCTTTAAATTTATAGGATTCATGCTTTTATAAGACAATAAATTTTAAAAAACAGAAATTTGATTTGTGAAAACTATCCACTTAAGGTCATAGATTAGCTTCTAGTGACTTTGTGATAGGGAGAAATTCTATGGAACAGTGCAGCATTTTATATATCTTCTTCTGAAACCTCTCTACCACTTGCGGAGGTGGACTGCTAGACTAAATGGATGTCTGAGTTAATTTTCGTAGTAGTAGAATTAGCTACATGTGTAATTTGCTTTCCACAAACATAAGTTATGAAAGTTCAGATTTAGAGTGACCAATCCAAACCTTCTTAACCCTACTCGTGCTATCAATCTAGAACACCAACTTTTTAAGGAAAACCTTCTCTTTTGCTAAATTGTTTTTCCTGATTTTTAAATATTCAGGAATTTTTTTGTGAGTTTATAACAGGAGCTAGTAACTCTTCAGTTAAATTTAGTGAGTATATAAAATACCTTAGATTATCAGAAAAACTGAACATTTAAAAAATTATGGAGTAGCTTGTAGCTTACCAGGACAGCTGCTTTTTCTCTCTTGTTTTGATGCTGTTCTTGCTTTTTATTTAAAAAAATAAAAGGCAAACTTGCAACCAAAAAGTTTTACTCAATGCCTTTGAATGTAACTTTCAAATAAGGTGGTTTTTACTGAAAGGCTGTACTTAAGACTTATGTTCACAGAATTTAATGCAAACTAGGAACTTTATTTTATACACAGAGCACATTGTTCTGAAGAAATTACACATTCTGTCTTGATCTGCTGCTGGGTCTGCTGAAGCTTTTAGTTCTTGAACAAACTGCTGCCTTGCTGGTTATGGTGAAGAGACAAGTGAAAAAATAAAGGAATCCAACTCAAGAATAGCAGGATATTTATTTAGATAAACGCTTTCTCTCTACTTTTCTTCACTTGGCTGGATTTGGGTTGTATTTTCTTTTCTTCTTGGACAGTATGCTGAAAGGAATGATTGAAAGATCACTTTGAGGAGCTGGTAAAAGTTCTGTACATTAATACTCCAAGTGTCATTACAAGATCTAGGCTTTCATCTAGTAAAATAAAGCCTATTAATAAACCACATTTCACACAGTATGTGCCCACCTAACAAAAATATATCTGCATTTATTTTCTCTTTTCACTGACAGTCAGTTTTGCAGCAAGCCAGCAGTATGCAACTAGCAAGCTTTCAATAGGCTGACAGCAAATTCTCTACCTCTAGAGGCAGTAGCTACTAACTCTAGTAAGTTACTCAGGGTTTCTTTACCTCAGATTCTTTTCTATAAACTGAAATACTATTTATTATGGACAGAACTCTTTCATCCATAAGCAACAAAAAGGCTTCTGCAGATGTAGCAAATATAACTAGTCTGAGTTTGCAAGTAGGTCAATGGGTCTGCAAGCATATGAAATTATTTACTCTGCATCATAAACTAAATATGAGTCAGTAGAATAATGAGAGTCTACTGTTCTTTTCTGCAAGTCTTTGATCAGCATGTGTTTTAACATTTCAGTGACTTATTTTATAAATAGCATTTAGGCTGAAACATTTCCAAACCGTTCACATGTTTAAGATGCTTAGGACCTGATTTTAGTAGGTACTTAGTACAATGCACTGCTTTGTGTCTTAATTTCTAATTTTTGTCTGCTCTTCCAAGTTAAGAGAGCTCAGGATGTCAAGTACAAACCTAAAAGATGAGAAAAACACAATTAGTGAATACGATTAACACTATTAATTTACATCATCTTCCCTGCCTGGCAAAAAGGGCAGCAATGTAAGTGGGTCTAAACACAGCCCATTTTGGATTATTTCCATCATCCTGCCCGGTCATCAGCTGCTGCTCCAGAAGTGTGTGGGTCTTTCCAGGCTCTTGTGTCATATCTGACACCCCTTTGTAGGGTTTCCATATATTCTCTGGACTCTGCATTTAAGTACTTGAGTTACTTCCAGGAACCCTAGGACAAAGACACTGCGATTATTCCAGGAGAGCATTAAACTGTCCTTTGTCCACTTGCAATCTCCAACTCTGGTCACAGCACCATGTCCAGCTTTTGGGGTGACTTTCCTAACAGACAAGATGTTATATTGATTCATTCTAGAAGCAGTATTCCTCACCACCTCTCCTCCTCAGCAATTCTATTTTTTATTCTCTTAATATCATTTTTCCCTAAATATCCAAAATCATGTTCACATGAGTCTCTCAGGAGATGGAAATGTTAGCTTCCCTCCTCAGTACTTTGTCACTAGACATAAATGAAAAATCTAATGGGAGTCATTGCACCCGAAGAATTCTTTAAATCAAAGCACAGTCCCATTGTGTTATTACCCGATTGCCAATTAGACAGGATATGTGGAATATTAGGAAAAAAAGAAAACCTGAAAAATGGAAATGTTAAAATTGCCAAGAATTAATATAAGAAGGCAAATCTTCTGTGTTTGGAAGAAAACCAGACTATATAGGTACACAGTGATATGATGATGAAACACTTTCTGCTGGAAAATTTATTACCTGGATATTACACAGCATCTGTTAAAGCTGGTCATTTTAAAAACATTAACTCTATAAAGTATACAGTTTTTTAAAAGAACTAACCAAAGAACTCTTTAGATTATTAAGGCTGTTTTCCAGTAATGCTAGGAATTTGGGAAAGTCCCCCAAAATGGAATAAAGCTATTATTGCAACCATATTTTAGAAAAATAAACAAAACCCCAGACATTACAGGTCTTCTCACCTGACACTGACCACAAATTAATCAAGCACCCATCAAGACATGTGATTAAAAAAGAAAAAAGAAGAGTAATAAAATTGATTCTACTGAACATGGACTTACAGAAACTTGCTTTATACACTTTTCCATAATATATCTTCTTTTTTTTTTTAAGAAAATGAATTTACAACAGTACAGAGAAGGCTTTTCTGTAGTTGAACAGATACCACATATTCTAATGAATAAATCAAATTCATAGTGAAACTTAAGTAATATTAATTAAATGAATGAAAAACCTTTCTACTGTTCAGTAAAAATATTAAAAGGGAAATATTATTGATCAGTTCCTATCCCTTCTTACTCGATCTTTCTATCAATAATCTGAAAATAGTTAGTGTAATCTATAAAGAAGATGACTCTGATTAATGAGCATGTTAAACATGATAATCATGAAAAACATTGAGGGGGAAACTAATTTTTTGTCAAGAGCAGTCATGCCTCACAAACTTATAGAACTTTTTTGAAGGAGTCAAAGCCTAGATGGACAAATATTTTATTGATTTAGGCTTCTAAAATATCCAGAAGTTCAGAAAAGCTCATTTTGAAAGGCTTTTTGAGGGAGAGTTCTTCAATTGATAAACTTTTTTTTTTTTTAACAAATGGTAAGAGTAAATGGTCAGTGTTCATTAAAAAAGGGATATCATCCAAGGTGTCTCAAAGGGATCTGTGCTAATCAATACTCTGAAAATGAATTAATATTTAGACAATAGGTTTGATATGATGAAACTAAGGTATTTAGAATAGCAAAGATAACTATAGAAAAGATGGCAATGAAAGATTTTTTGGTAAAATGGCAAACTCTGGATGCTAAATATGTGTTTGGATTTTTAAAAACAAAAACAAAAACAAACCCCCAAAAAAACACCAGACAGTTTCATGGAAGAAAAACCCATCAATAGTAGCTAACTGTCAGGACAATACTTGGGAAATTTCCGTGTCATGTACTGTTGGGGACTGGAAGAATACGCTCATAAAAACTGGACTCTCCTATTTTCCCTTAAGCATGTATTATTTACCACTGGGGCTGTTTTAGGCTTTTGTGCTAAGCCAGGGGAAAGCTCAAATGTAGTATCACAAAACATGTAGCTGTTTGCTGCATCTGAAGAAATTACAGGTACAAACACATCCGATGAGCTTTTCCCTGGGAAAAATCACCTTCTGGTCATCATGTCACTCCTGCCAAAAGCTAAGGACTGCTGTCAAAGAAGGGATATTTGGCTAAATGAGATGCTTGTATGCCTATAGTTGAAAAGGTAATATAACTTCCTTGGTAAACCAGGCTTGAGCAAAAACCCATTTCTATGTGGTCAAATATAAAGTGTAAGTCATTATGATAAAATGTAAATGTAAAGGAGCAAGTAAACAAAATTTTCCTGATAGCAAAGCAGAAGCTTGGAAAAGACCAAGCATCATGTAAGCAGCTAAACCTGACCCTCTGCAATGTTTCTGTAACCAAGAAGATTGTTTCTATATTGTAATCCTTTTTACCTGATCCTAAAAGGTTGGTCCAGTTGACATAAATGACTCTCAGCCACCTGACATTTAGGGGAACAGTATTTATTATTGGATAGAATACCAAGTTTCATTAAATAAAATTTGAACTCATTGAGACCAATCAATAAATGAACTGAACTCGGGTCATTTATCACTTTGGTTAGATGTTCAGTACCAGAGAGATTATGAGAATGACAATGTTACCTGTTCACAATGAGAACAATCTCAACCTTTGTTAGTTTTCCCCAACCATAGTCATAACCACAAATCTGTGTCTGGAGAATCTTGAAAGATGAAAGTGACAGCCCTTTAAAAAATAATGTACATGGTTGGTACAAGATTTCTAAGCACTCTTAGCTAGGCAAAACAAGTCTCTGCATTACACTTTAGTGAATGATTTCCATATGAAAAAGCAGTTTCCAACCCCATAAATTTCATATGCATACTTGTTGACCAAAAAAATGGGTTGAAAAGTAATTTTCTCTGACCTCTAAAACACACAGATCTGAAGAGCTTTCCTCAAACTGTGCACAATCTAGTGAAAAATCATCTTCAGGATAGATGCTATTAGCAAGAAATTTCAACTAGAAACAAATGCATAAATTACACTTGAATCATAAGACACAACAAAATTCTTGGTGACATCGAGTCTACCACATACTTTCAGCATTCGGGTTTTTTGCACCAGTTCAACTGGAAGGGTTAAACATAAATTTACAGCTGATCTATCATGGCAACAGCTAATCCATCATTCTGGAGACTTGTGGCATCTAAATGTTGGTCTTGGACAACATAGTCTCTCAACAGGTCCAACTAGAGAATTCCTCTGAATATTCTGAGTACAGTATTAAGTCTGAAGTTAATATCATTTAACAGATGTATAAGGAAAAAATATACATTATACTGGCAACCCCAGTGGTACTAATGTAGGTCATATAATAAGTAAAATTATATTGTGACTGGAAATTAAAATGCATACAGACATACTACAGATTAAAACATATCTCAAAACATTCTAAGGCTGTAAATTATCCCCAGAAATCAAGACAATATAATAAGTTTTGAAGTGGGTGTTTCTGAAGAACAGCTGAAACATTCATATTTGTTTCAGTACAACTTTTCTTTACTTCCCCCTCCTTTACTTTCCTCTCCCATTTTTCTTTCCTTATTGTCCTGGTTTTGCTAGGGTAGAGTTAATTTTCTTTTCAGTAATTAGAAGAGTAGTATTTTACTTTCAGTGTTTCAGTTCAGACATATCACGAGAAGAACTTTGATAACAATACTTGTGTTGCTGCAGCTTCAAGGCCACCGTGTTTTTTGCTCCTTCACAGTTGCATTAGGACTGGGAGGGGGGAAGTGCAGTGAGGAGCAAAACCCAAAACTGGCATCTGGTTGTGCCAATGAAATATTCCATATCATATCACGTCATGCCAGTATATTAACCAGGGTTGACCAGAAGACAGAGCACTTCTCTCGGGGATCGCTCGGGCTCACTCTTCCGGGGTTTCGGTTCGGGACCGTCTCGGCTGCGGGATCGTTAGCTGGCACAGGCTGGGAATTGGTCAGTGGGCGGTGAGCACTGTGTATCACTCATTTGTATAGTCTGTTATCACTGTTGTTATCATTATCATTTTTTCTTTTAATTAGTAAATAGTTTTTATCTCAACCCGTGAGTCCTTGCCCTTCTTTCCAAATTCTCTCCCCTGCTCCCTGGATGAGGGGGGGCGGGAGGGTGATAGAGCAGGCTGTGTTTGGCTGCAAGCTGCAAGCAAAAGGGTGAATCCACCCAAACCACCACACTTATCTCTTTCCTTATGAGAAGATCAATAGCAGAATTTATTCAACAAGGTTATAGGATATAGATTTCCTTTGGTTTACTCTTCATCCATAGACACTAGAGAGGGATGAAACCTACTGAAATATGTAACATTAGATTTTGTGAATACAAGGACTTAAGGAGCTAAAATATTACTTATACTAAACTATTCTCATAAATTAGCCATTGGTCATTTGGAGGCTTACATTTGTGTACTAGCATTGCAAGACTGTTTATGAAGTAGTTCTTAGTTTTACTGTGAGCATTAGAATTACCGCATGATAAAGCAATTAATATATTAATATATAATTAAAAGGCTTTTCCTTGATTATATTCTTTATTTTAAAATAACTGAACACCTAATAGATATGCAAAAATTCCTTTTAGGGGTAAATTTATTCAGTATTTAGTTTTTCTCCAAGAGGACATTTGGGATATCCGTTGATCATGTTGACTAAATGTGTGTAGGAACACGCCAAACAAATTATAAATGGTGGGTTTTTGCAGGGGGCATAGTTCAATATGTTGTTCAAATAACCTGAGGCACTAACTGGACTGCACTAGGCTTTATCACACTTAGCATCCTTCAATGTAATTGCTACCTAAAAAGATGTGAAAATCTTTGTCACAGTACAGAATGGTGGATGAGGTACACAGCAGAAGAGTGGAGGAAGCACATGTTTGAGTAAAGGTGCAAGAGACTGCTGGTGTTAAACTTTGTAATTCCGTTTGTCTGTAACCTCCATCCAGAGGTTATTCTAATCACTTCCCCTGGAATACCAACTTCAGCAGCTTTGAATATGAGAGATGTAATTCACCAGTCTTTCCCTGTCAACCCTATCCTCTGTGTTCAAAAATATATCACGGAGTCTTTTCACTCCCTTGTCTATTTCAAGTGAGGCATCCCTTTCTGCTAGCTCTTTCAGTCCTTTTGGTGTCATTTGCCACTGCACAGTGTCAGGATGCCCCAAGACGGCATCTGTAGCTGGCCCAGAACATCTCTGATAATTTATTCTTGGTGAAAAAGAACCAAAAAGACCAACTAAAGGACGCTCTGTCTTTGCTCAGGGGAAAGACTTAGCCAAGGAACACTTCAACCTCCCTCTCTTGCTGCCAGTGCTCATGCTTGTTTTTCAGCTGCTTGCCGCATGAGCTGAGTGAAACTGACCGTAGCTAGACAGGAGAAGTTAGCTACATGGGTATGAATACACTGAAACAATGCTGCCCAATTTATCTAGCTGCAGTATAATTCTCATGCAATTTCTGTACTGTAATTTCCATGCAACTGCTTTATTTTCACCCCATTTGTCTCCAGTTTAGACAAAGGCCACACAGTAAGGTTCTACTGACTTCTGCTTTTGCCATTATAATTCCTTCTGCCCTTTCAGGGAGCAGCACAAACACAGATTATGAAACCCCATTTCCTATTTAAACGCTCTATTTCCAACAATCTCCTAGCAATTTGTTATTCTGACCTTTGTACACATTTTTGCAGGCAGAAGATGGGAGGAGGCCAGCCTGAGACAGGTGTAGGGAGACTGAGCTATAAAGAGTTACATGCAGAGGGGGAGCAGACTGGGAGATGTAACTGTTAGTTACCAGACATTTAATTTTTTTGAAAAAGTAGAGGGGTTTTTTTAAAATGTGATATTGACTATTGGGTGGCAGCTGGATTCCACTTTCAATGAAAGTTAGTGATCTGGCCCTTAATCCTCTGTTTTGCAAAGAGTTTTGCACATAAATAAATGTACCTGAAACTATCCCAAGCTTCCAGACCATATTTTGGAATCACTGAACGATTAAGTTTCATAGAAATAAGGATGGAGTGAACCGAGAGCTGATCATAAGGGGAGAGAGATGGAGGTTGGGGTGCAGCCCACCTCTGGGGTCATGGGGGCAGGAGTTCTCACTGCAAGAGGTAGCATGAATGTAGGAGTATAGGTTTAGTGCCCTCAGCCACCTCTGTAAATTCACTCTTGCAGTCTGTAGTCCAAGCACTGAAGACTGACAACTGAAGAATCAAGCCATGGCTTTGCTTGTACAAATTACATCCAGAGAACCGCTTATACACACACATGAGTTTCATAACATGCCTATTAGCAGATCTAGATCTGTTCCAGGTTAAAAACACATGTTAATGTATTATTCCTCGGAAGTGATTTCCTTAGCTGCCTTAGAGAAATGGGACCTGAAGGGCAGGACACGGGGGAGTTTCCCTGCTGGAAAATATGCCCCTTTCCAGGTATACACATGAACTGGTGGATGGGCAACTTGAACTTATGAATACACTGTGCTTTAGGCATCTGCTGGGGTTACTAGCACCAGTTCTTTCAGATCTGTTTCCAAAACCCCGGGTAGTACTTAAAGAGTAAAGAGAATATTTCAGTCAGCTGCCACAGACAGCCACAGACAGTAGTTTTTGCAGCCAGAGGAATTTTAAGACAGATAGCTTTGCCAGGTTAAATTAAAGAAAGTATGTAATCAGTAGAAAGCAGCATTTTGTATAGATATGGTATTAACTCCCCACAGCATAGCACGGTCAACTGTAAGCATGGCAAAGTAGGCAGCAAATAGTCCTGGAGGCAGCAAATAGTCCTGGATCTGCTGTTTGCCCTGTCCCGGGGAGTCTGTACTGCTGTGGACCAGTGCTCCATGTGCAAGTAAGACATCCCCTTCTGTACAAGCAATTTGCCCAAACAAGAAAACTTTTTGGGACAGGAACAAAAAACTGTGCTCAACTCTCCAGGGCTCTCCCCTCAGCAATTTCATTCTTCCCTTTCCCCTCTCCCTCCCACTTCCATTGCAAGAGTTCCCACTCTTGTGCCTGCTATCCCTTTGCTGGGAAGAAAATTCAGTTTTCTCTACAGCCATAGAGAATCTCTGAGCCAACTCTAGCAAGAGTTTTCTGTGTTGCTGTCATGCTTCCTTTTAACCAAACACTACTGATTGGACATTAATGCCCTCACTGTTTGGACTTGGAATATTTCAGAGACATTTTGCCACCCTGCACCCTGCTCTGGGGCTGATTTTGCTTTGCAGCCAGGGATTGACTCTGCTGTCACCAAAGGCCTTAAAAGAATGGTAATGTGAGAAAGGATAGGGTCCACAGACCATCACCTCCTCCTGTTTAGTTCTCCTGGAAGCAGAAGCTTCCATGAATATATGCAAGGTTTGATACAAGGCTTGCACATTACAAATTGATGTTGTAACTGAAACAGATTTTTTTATTACTTTGATCGGTTTTCCTTGATCCAGCACATGACTGCACAAAGTAAAACACCTAGGACAAGAAGGAGAAGGTTTGTAAAGAAATTAAACAGACCTTTCATTTGCCACATTCAGTATAGGAGAGGACTGACTGTGCTGGTTGGGCATTCACAAATCCTTATTCAAGCACGTGCATTCAGTAATCAGGTGGCTTTTGGACAGCACAGCCCAAATGATTTGCCCAGCTTGGTCATCACATTTCCTGGCAAAGACATTCTGGCTGTCACAAATTATGGTATGTTATTGTCTATTTATTGTTTATCCTTTCAGGGATGAAAATATTCCTCCTAGACAAGGCGTAACATATGATATGATAAACTGTGCAGTTATGGAAGTTTACAACCCCTTGCTATTAATAAGTGGGGTGGGCAGCATCCCTTATATCAGAACATCCGCCTTTGAAATACAAAGTAACCACAACACATGATCTGTCAAAAACTATCATGATGATAAACAATGGGGTGAGCTCCAAAATAAATAAATAAGCATTGCCAAAGAAATTATTTGCATATTTTTCTCTCTCCCCAACCAGTGCTTGAAAAATGTCCTCATTCAATGTGCTTGCTCATCCACGCAGCTGCCAGCTGTGCCTCCTTCCTTCAGCAGTAGTCACATGTTACATGGTTTGTAATACCAAGTCCATATTGCTGCAGAAACCCAAGCTATGAAATACAACTCTCTCTGGCCCTTTAGAATTTGTGTGGAATTATTATTTCAGTGCTGCAACTAAAATTGACATTTGGTTGAAGACTGTGGCATGCAGGAAACCAAGACAGACAGAGTACATGCAAAAATGTCCAGACACTAAGAGACATCTCCAGCAACCCTCATGTAATTAACATAAATCTGGGCTGCCAAAAGTATTAACAGCACTTGAAGCAGCTTTGAAATCCCAAACGCACAACTTCTAAATTTAGAGCTCTGTTCTTACAATATTCTGTTATCCACATGTTTAGATTTCTGTTGATTGTTTGCAGAAGAAAAGGAATGTAAAGGTTACTTGTTTAGAGCAAAACCATGGCCTACAACTGCAACTCGGTATTGGGGGATGAAGAACAATTACCCTACCAATGCAGGGATTTAGAGTGGCATTGTGATTCACAATGAACTCAGAACTGAGGCAGCTGCTCTGCTCTTAAACAGGGTGAAGCTGGCGATAGTGATGTTTTCTAGCGTACGTAGTCAGTTCTGTTGCCCGTGCCTTGCCTTTTGCAGATGCTAAAAGAAATGGTGGGTCCACACAGCTGTTATGCTCACTGAGTGTGAGATCCTAATCATAACTGTCCCCTGTGTGGATGGCACAGATACGGGAGGTTAAAATCAGTGCACGGTGTAGTAGAACTGCAGAAGGTTGCAGCAGGCACTGAATAGAAACACAGACCTCAAATATAAAGGAAGAAGGTAAGGACCAACATGGATTTTTTTTCTTATTCAGGAGTGTCACCATTCCAATTCTGGTACTCAATAGATACACTGATGTTTTGCATCCCCCTTAACATGCCACAGACAGCTAGATTTGGTTACAGTTCAGTTGTTTAGTACCACCTAATTATCCATAAAGTCTGAGTTTTTAATCTGTGCATTTATTACAGGGCTTGTACTTTAGCAGTTCCCCTCAGACCTTTCTCCTATGGGCTTTTAAGGCACGTCTGTGCCATTACATAGCTGATAGAAGGAACACATATCCTACTCCTACTTTTTTTTTTTTTTTTTAATTTATTTCCTGTGTGGAAGGAGATCAATAAAACATCATACTTTGCATCTACTTTCTAAAGTCTAAATCTTTCTTATTTCCTGTTTTTAGTCTTATGTGCACCTTCATGAAGATGAAACTGCTTTAATGTGTGCTTTTACATGTGCTTCTGTAATGATGAGGCTGTTTTGCTTTGTGATTACACATGCTTTTAAGCCATTATGAATCCTGAGATTAATTTTGTCCTTTTCTTTTCTTTTCTTTTTTTTTTTTTTTTACTTAATTATTCCCTTGTAGTTCTATTAACTCAGTAAAATGTATTTTGATGGGAAAATGCAATTGCAATTATTGGTCAATATCATTAAGTTTCTTCTTTTTCTCTGTTCCTTTGGGGCGATTCTATAAGAACTGTCCCATTTTCCAAGCAACCTGAAAATTATGTTTCCTAAAGTTTAAGGTCTTTTTATACCAATATCTCTTCTTTTTTTTTTTTTTTGTAAATTTAGCAGTAGTCTGAAGGAGAAAGAGCGTGTACTCAGTGGAGTACACAGATACTATGGAAAGAGGCAGATTGCATGATTCTAATGGTTACCATCTCAGTAGTAGAGGGAATAATCTCTAGGTAATGTATTAGGTTGCTGTTAATGTAACCATAAAGGCAGAGAGTGGTAACAGGATAATCCTAGTAGATATACTCAAGTGTTTAAACCAGTTTTATGGTATCCTCCACACAATAATGTAATTAAAATAAGTCAGATAAGGAATACATTTTTAACCATTTGCGTATTAGTAAGAGGAGCCTTGCTAACAAAAATAGCAGCTGGAGATGCTCTTGCCTGAGAAGGAACATTCTGCATTTGGTACTGGAAATATGATAAGATGGTTGTTATGAACTAAAATAGCCTTTCATACTTCCAGCTTCTTCCATAAGGATAAAATGGGGGAAAAAAGCACAGACAGAGACTTCACATCAAAGACACTGTTAGTTGTTTTTGATAGCTTAGAATGGGAGGCAAATGTTATGGAAGAAACATCTACATAGGAAACAAAAAAAAAGAAAATCTACTGGCCCGTTTGTAGAATCCACAATAGAAAGCCTACTCATAGTAGATAACAGCCTGTACTGTTCTTTAACATCTGCCCATAATGTGTAACAAAGCTAAAAATTTTAATAGGAGTGACTTCATCCCGGAAGACGCTTGCTCATCATCTCACGCATCACAAAATTTTCCAGAATTTCTAAAAATAATAAATGGTAATATCTTTATGCAGAAACTCCTGAACTCAAAAAAGATAACTCAGTTTTTTATCTTATTTAATTGAAGTAAGAGTTACTTGCTAACATAGAGCAAATGGTTTCCTAGCTATAGATATCATGATCTGATTGCATTTACCTTGTGCAGGCAGAACATATCACCAAACTATTTACATATATATCTATCTATATATATAGATATATAAATTAATTTTGTGCAGGCTATTTTTTGGTATATTGTACAATGGAACCATCACTGGTAGATTATACGTTTAAAGTGGTAAATATGGGCAAAATATGGTCACTGTTAAAAAATGAAATCTTGGATATCCACAAGCATGGTCCATAAGTAAAACAAATTGTACTGAGCAAGGACCTATCATAGTTAAAAGGAGATTTAAAACAAAATAAAATATAAAAGATTAATAAAAAACCCGAGTAGATAAAAAATACTATAAGTTGCAAGTTGAAATCCTGAGAGCCTGAAAAAAGTACTATATGTCCAAAAGCTTGGGTATTTTTCCAGTTACATCTGTTAATTTAGTAAAAACATCCTCTCTCTCTGCAAAATTTGCACTAAATATATCCTCAGATAACCATGGCTAAAACAATACGCAGTAACAAAAGGAATTTAAATGCAGAGGATGGAGAAAAGCCTTAGGTTATGTATGCTTATTTGAGATTGCAAACTGTAGCTAGGTATGTATGTTCCATAGATATTTTGGGGGATTGTCATTTTAACAGAACACTATATCAACCACATTCAATAAAGTGGCAGGGACTGAGAGTTTATCACCTTCAAAGGATGGCACATGAGGAAACATATACTAAAAATTGAATAGTTTCAAATTAACATATCTTATGAAAATACTTTTCAAGCAAAAGCATTATAGAAAGTAATCACAGACTTTTGAATAACCCCTGTTATGTTCTTGTAAATATATGAAAAATGGGCAAATTTCAGGGTATTATTGTACCAATACAATTCTGAAAGAAGATTCACTCAACTTATTTTAACTAAAAGATTTTATATTTAGGATTCTGTTTACAGAGAAGCTTGGGTGAAAGAATTGTTGCAAAACAACCATTTTTGTCAAGATTACAAGTTTAACCAATGCATGCTATCATAATAAATCTGGATTTCTGCAGAGCACAGGACACTTCAAAATTGACAGAGACTACACACAACTAGCAACTAGTGTTGTTACAAGTAGCTCACTAAAAGATCTCAGACAAGTCAGTCCTGTTTCTAAATAAGTCTTTTAGGGATTTCTTTTTATCCATATTATTTTACACATGACAGTCATGTAAAGATGATACAAAAGTCTTTGTGAACAAGTTTTGCAGATAACACAAAGGTTAGTGAGGTAGATAATGAAGAGGATCATCAAGAATGATCCAAATAATCTGCTTAAAATGCCATGCACCTCAAAAAAATTAATTTAATAAAATTTATATATTACCAAGTAATACACCTGGGAATAAAGAATTAAAATTATGTCTATGGGCTGAGAGGTTCAGCTTTAGAAAACTGTGACAAAAGGGTCATTTTAAAGATACTGGGGGATAACCACGTCAACTACCAGTGCAAAGTCTATGGCAAAAAATAAAAAAGGTTTGATGTGGTCCACAAACATCTAAAACAAGAAAAAACAAGTGGAAGCAGAGAAGTGTTCTTGCCTCCCTACACTGCCTTAACTGACAAATAATAGCTGTGAGGCTTTCTAAACAGGACTCTAAGCCAAAAAGTCAGGCGTCCAGATCCCTCCACACAGACCACGGGTAGAGACAGGCTGTGCTAGGGGTCACCCAGCAGAAGAAGCCTAGCTCCACCACTGTGGGTCATCCCACACGAGCCTCTGACCAGGCAGTGATTTAACAGGGTTTTGCTTTCCTCATAAAAATAGTGTGAGGAGCGTCAGTGGAAAAATCTCCTCCAGCCAGTGATGCCATGGTCTTCATCTTTCCTGTGATCATGCATCCTAGCATCCCTAAAAATTGAAAGATTTACATCTAAATAGTTTGCTTGGTAGAGGGAATTTATTAGAGGCACCTGAGCCACTTCTGGCAGTGACGCTTTGGGTACTGGAGACAGCACAGCCGCAGCCAGGAGCTGCCGCGCCTGGACTACGTTAGCTGTACCGCTTTCAGCACTACTCCCAGTCTAATGCAGCTTTATTGCTTCCTGTAGCTGAGCTAATTTGTTCAGAGGTAGCATGGGTATCTCCATACAGCACTGCACCGTGTCATGTGCATATACCTTTTATGGCCTGTAATGCACAGGATGTCAGGCTAAGATGATCTAATAATCCTTTCTGGCCTTAAACTGCATGAAACCATCATCAGTCAGTTCCATTAATCTTCCATGAAGGAAAATAAGACACCTGAACATAGCAAGACAGTGAGATACAGCAGTAAAAATGTTGAAAATGTTTCTCAACTTCACCCTGCTCTCTCTGTAATTCTGACATAAATTACCAGCCCAAGTCACGTGCTGCCCATGAAGATACCAAGGTGCTCTCAGACTTTATCAGGCTGCTGCAGAGGATTTTGGTTTGGGCTTGCTACCTAAGCAGTAGCAATTAGCCCAGTTTTGGGGGAGGATAGGGAAGAGACAGTTGTACACAAGGAAGTCCAGCATGATCATCAAAGCCTCTTAATGGTAGCACAAGGATTTTTAGGCAGCCCATAGGCCCACCATGTTAGTTACTGTTGGCCATGCAGCCCTTGCTATTTTCATGAGCATGAAAGAGAAACAAATCATCTTGGATTTGCTCCCTCTATTTTCATGTGTCTCATGTAAAATGCACTGAGTAAGTTGCAATCTGGAAATGGGTAAAAGCTTTGCATCAAAAAATCTGATGGATCTTGGCCAGTTTGTGCAGAAGTTACCAGAACCCTGTCTCATTACTCCATACACAGAGAACAAACAGCTGGAGGACCTAAGCGTCCACGTGACAGAGTTTTGAGAGAACCAAGCCTGTTAGATGTTCTGATTTTCTCTTCTGGCATGTGAATAAGTTTATTTTGGACAGCATCTGTTTTATTTTTTTGTTCTCCGTTGTATGTCGCGTTCCTTTAAAAAGGCAGTGACTAGGTCAGATGGACCGCCCGGAGGGAGTAGAGATTCCTCCTCTCCCTGGAGAGCAGATGAGCATGCTTGAGGACTGGGTGGGAGGAGGAGAAGGAGGATAGGAGGAGCTCCCAGGCTTCGGGGTGTAGCAGGGAGAGGAGAAGAGAAAGGGAGCCCTAGCAAGAAGATGGGAGCCTGCTGTTCATGGAGAGGCTCATGAAAGGAGCAGGGAACATATGCACAGCCAGGCTCCCTTGGTGACAGGAAGAAAACTTCCCAGGGATCAGAGGGGAATGTGTGGAGCTTGCTACAACACAGAAAGTCACTGAGTTGACTGAAACCAAACCTGGAAGCCAGTACCCACCTAACACCATACAGGGGCAAAGGGCTGAAGCTCTTGGGGGTTTTTTTGATTTGTTTGTTTGTTGGGGGTTTTTTTTGTCCTCACAGAGCGAGAAAATGTTTCCTTCTTTATAAAGTTAAACATTCTAATTTCTTTTCTATACAATTGTCTTTTTGAGTTTAAAAGACTTTTTGGTATCTTCAGGGACCTCACATTAAGGAAAAAGTCTAGATCATCATCAAAGCCCTGTCTGTCCTCTCACAAGGTGAGGAACCAGAAGTGATCCCCAGTTTTAGTCCTTGGTGCTAGAGTTATGTGAATGATAGAAATACTGTGAAGCAGTTAATTAAATATCATCTGGAGCATAAAACTGCTTCTAAAAGGTGTAGGAAAAAATTGGGGAAAATTTATTGGTTAACATTTCCTTAATAATTATTCATTTAACTTCAGTGGGTCAAATAGGACAAAAAAATGGATTTTGGTTCATTGGTAGTTCAGAAAAAAATAAAGGATTTATTTTGGATCAAAATTAAAACTTTTTTTAATATTTTCATGAAACATTTCCAAAATGATGCAACTCAAAATATTTTATGTGGGTTCAAACCTTTTAAAAGTTTTCTCAAAAAATTGAAAGGAAATTTCAAAATGGAATGTCATTTCAAATGAAATAATTTAAATGGTTCACTTACAAAAATAACAAAAGGAAGTATTTGATTATTTAAAAAAAAATTGCAAGGTTCTTTTCAAAGTGGAGCACTCAACAATATTAACACAATTTTGCAAAAT
Organism: Antrostomus carolinensis; assembly: GCF_000700745.2. Lineage (NCBI taxonomy): Eukaryota > Metazoa > Chordata > Aves > Caprimulgiformes > Caprimulgidae > Antrostomus > Antrostomus carolinensis. The sequence goes on along the minus strand of NW_010331038.1, from coordinate 8,170 downwards.
GTTTTGGTGTATGTCTGCCTCCGTTCCAAAAAAAAAAAAGGTTGAAAAATTTCACTCAGCTTCACAAACAAGCAAATATTAAGAGCGAAAAAGCATGTAAGCACTGATTTTTTTCTGGCCATACAGACCAGAAGTGCCCCCAAAGACTTAGTTTAGTCATAACCAGAATAGCCTACCAGAAACCCAGATCTGTTAAGAATAAAAATTGAAAACAGATATGTCATGAATGTTTTTTGTTGCTCTTTATTATTTTCCATTTTCTTTAACATTCCTTCTCCCCTCCTTTTGCCCAGTCTTTCTTAGATGCCTGTGTACCAGACATTCCAGGACAGAACATCTTGTGATCTTCACACAAATACGTCCCCCAGAACAATTATGGGCCAAAGTCTCTGCTAGCAGAAATTGTCTCCCTGTTTATAAACTGAATTATGTTAGCTGGTAATCTCACCTGATAACTTCAGATACAGTGATTTTAAGGTCTTGTTTTACAGAGATGTTCAGCATATTTTGGCAGTTTTTATTCTGTATATTTTCATAGGCATGACAAAAGTTTCCTATTTGGGATTTAGAGAGGAAACAAAACCAGAGCCAGCATCACTTGTGGATTTCAATTATTTAAGAAATTAGTTTACTTTCAGGACAAACTGAAGGACATGCAACACTCCCTTTGCAAGCTAAGGACTCTCCTGAATAAGCGGAAGATCTGAGAGGTTAAGCAGAAAAGGAAAACTTGCGGCCTTTAGGACAAATTGAGCCTACAGAGTATTTTCACACATTCCCAGACCTCCCAGAAATCTACAAGCACATCAAACTGTGCTGGAGGAAGAGTGCCTTGAGCTAATGCTGACCTGAAGTGCTAAGCCATATGGCCTGCTGCTGTACCATACAGATGCCCCATCTCCAACTGTCAGCTACATTTATTAGTTTTAGTATCACACCTCAGGAGTAAAGTTACTCTGCTTTTGAAACCACGCAGGCTCTCAGTTTATCAGATATGCATGATTCTAGGTCACGGGGGAAAATACTGTGTAAGTGTGTCAATACGAGCTAAGTTTATGCTGTCCCTATTTTGTGATGCTGGATTAATGTGCACCACAGCAGGAACCAGGATGCTGGAAAATAAACCAGGTAAAATCAGTTTGATATCCCTGAGATAGAAAGTATCTGCTCTGTTCCTAATCAACTGAGTTCTCTGGTGCTGGTAAATTCATATGGGGGACTTCTGTTGTTTTCAGTGTTTCTCTTGAGGACAAATCTTCCTTTTGTTAAATCAATATTATCTTCCTTCTTTTTTTTTAAATCTGAAAAAAAAAGAGTTCACTGGAAAGCTCTCTCAATCTCTTGCCTTCTTTTCTTCTTTCTTTCTTTCTTTCTTTCTTTCTTTCTTTCTTTCTTTCTTTCTTTCTTTCTTCTCTCCCTTTCTCTCTCTTTCTCTCCTTCTCCATCTCAGTTTGATCTTTTGAAGGCCTTTTAACATTATAGGAATACCAAGTTTTGTCTTTGCCATTTTATTTTTTTTCCTGGAGCAGCTCTGGGAAGTCTTGTGTTCTGGGTGTTCTGGCACTGTTCTATAAAGAATGAGGATCTTGAACAAAGACTTTCTTTGCCCAAAATTGTAATTAGTTGCTGAAGCTGCTAACAAAAGCAGAGGCAGATGAACAAAATTATTCTAGACATTAAAAAGCTTGTATGATGACAGACTGAAGAGATAGGGACTGTTTAGGAAAAAAACTAGGTCATTTTTGTTCAGAAGAACAACCAGACTTATTAAAGCAATAAAAATTAGGTAAAAATAATATTAGCCCGATTACTGTGTCATTGTGTAAATCAGTGTTGCACCTTTATGTTATATACTTTGCACTGTTGGCTAAGGTATCATCACAGAAGTGAAGTGGGTTTTGATAATTATTCTGTTTCTTAGCTCTTGTCACACTGCGGACAGTGTGACCTCATGAGTGGATGGAGCTGTTGATAAGAAAGTCCATGTCTATTTACTGAAGATAGCTAATTCATGAGATTTACAGGATGAATTTTGTCATCTTTTGTAAAAGTCCAAATAAATTATGTCTTCCAATCTTCTTGTATTCACGCTTTTGTTATCACACCCAACAATTAAAAGAATGTGAATAGCTTACAGAGGCACAGATTTCTTTTACAGAAGCCATGGTGATCTGTCGCCATCATATTATTTTCAGCTGGGTCTTTTATAATTCTGTTTTTAATTAGCATTTCAACCAACTTTCTTGGTGCTAAAGTAAGAATTCTCAGCCCTGAATTTCCCAGAATAACCTTTACAGTAAAATACCATTTGCAACAGAGCTGTTCTCTGAGAGAGCAGCTATTTAATTCTGATTTCTTCTACTTGCTTTTTGAACCCTTTTGACTAATATTTCCAATTTTGTTTTCAAAAGTCAGCTTGCTATTTTTTTTCTATTATTCCTTCTCTCCCAGAACTTAGTTTGCATCTAATTTTCCTGTAGCACTACTTGAAAGAAATTGGGGTTTATTGTAAACTCAAAATAAATTTTCCAAGAAGAGGCCATAGATGGAAGGGCATTGCATATGGAGCAAAAAAAGCATCAACAGAGAAGCTGAGAGAGAACTCAACAATCAAGTTACAGAAAGGTAAGAGTATGGCCGAGCAGGTGTCTTAGTTTTCCAGTAGGCAATGGACCAGTTTTAAGTACCTGATTTATGGTTCAGCTCTACCTATCATGGACATGTGGGGACTCTCAGTGCTTTAGCAGTCTAGCTGAGTGCAGCAGGACATATGACTTGACCAAGGTCTTTTTTTTTTCAAGTGAAAAAAAAATAAGCACACTCTATTTGTGATTCAGACAAACCAATTTTTGCCATCCATTTCCTCAAAAAATAGCAGTTCCAGCATAGACAATAATGTGGGACACAGTTTTTACAGGCTTTCATGCTCTGTGCTGTTTATAGGCTCAAGCCTAGGAACCAAATTCTCAGTCAGGGTATTAGGTAGTCAAATGCTTCAGAAGAGTTTTTTTTTATCAAATACTAACTGTGACAGGGGTTTAGACACTTAGCAGCCCAAATCACACCGAGGACAACAAGGTATAGGCTTCTAGTTATGCCACTGTCTTTGAAAACGTCTGTTAGGCCCAGAAGTCTTCTTGAAGCAATGCCAAAATACTCCGTAAAATCAAGGCCAAGATACTGGTGCAGCTTCTTCAGACAGATCTTAACCACAGGAATTTACCCCTCTATGGTATTTTGATTCTGACCTGTCAAAAAACCAGCTTTGCCAGACAGCTCATTCAAATGGCAGTTCTGTGATGTCCTATGTATGTTTGCAGGCGGTATGCCCATCAGCCATGGGTCCTCAGCACTATATGCTACACAACACCTGGGGCTACACAACGGAGGAAATGCCCTCCATAGTGCAACCTCGGTCACCCAGGCTGTCTGGTGATTGCGACAGTTTCCTTCATACTCTCACAACAGATTGTTTTTCTCAAGTGGAAATGAAGGGTGTGTGAGCTGAGACAGCTTTTGTCCTGATATGCTTACCTCTAATCCCTTGTGCTGACCCAGAGAGCACACATAGCTGATTTGTGGTGTGCACTACATTTCTATATTGTTCTTGAGCTTTATCCTGAAAGTTAATGTTAAGTTTACATTTTATATGCAGCTCCTAGGATGAAACAGGCTGTGCTCTAGTGCTTGAAACTAATTTTTGTCGTATATATCTTATTTGATAGAACTTCATATTATTCTGCTGCAACCTAAAGTTATATATCACACAGAATAATGCACAGAAGAAAAGCAACCCTTAATTGTGAAGCTCAACAAAAACATAGTGTTTAAAAGTACAGAATATTCAAGTACGGTAGTCAAAGTAACAATCTACCTTCTTCAAGTATAGAATCCAATCTTTGGTCCCTCAGCTGAATTTCCTCTCATGTTGTTGTTGACCCCCAGGCACATTTTAAAGAACAGAGAAAGATCAAGTGATCAGCTCCAAAGTACTCTAAAGAACTAATTTAAAAGAGCTTTGTTATAAATACCAATAAAGGAATACAACAAATGAATTAAAATAATGAAATAAAAATGTTGCGTGAAGGAAATAGTTCATGATATGGTTTTAATAAAAGTAGTGAAGAGAACAGTCTTACTGCTGATACTTTCATATGCTTTAAGGCATGAAGAGACAAACACAGTCAGTCCATGAAGGAATCATTCTTGCCCATCCTCAGACACTAAAGTTCAAGGGTCTCATTTTGTTTGTTAAATCAGGGAAGAACATCACAGAATCCTTCCTTTATTATCTAGTCACTAGTATAAAACTTCATTATTACAAATATGACAGGTGGATGTCTCTGATTTGCTCCCTGTGTAGTGGCTTATTCTGTGTAAAGTTTCACCTTGTGTGTACACTCAGGGTTACCTATACCAGTCCAGCCCTGCTGTGCATTTGGTCCTGCCTCTTGGCTGGAAAAGTGAATTACGTCCACTGCCCTAACCTATTAATATTTTCTTTGATTCTTCTGTGCTTGTAGCCTTTTTTATCACCTAACTTTTGCTGAAAATCTTAACTTGAAAAACATCATTCATATTTCTAAACTCACTAACAGATCTGTAAAAGTCTGTTAGCACTACTATCTCTCCACTAGTATATATGTGTCTTATTTACTGTTAGGAGCAGTCTTTTTAGCTGTGCGTTTGTGCTGTACCTGGTATCACAGTCTTGATCTCCTACCTAATATTAAAGAGTAAGCTTGAATATTGATGAAATAATTATTTTCTTATTTTTAAAAAAATACTTCACTGAGTTTTACTATGAATTATATTGTAAGCCTGAAAACTAAGCCGTTACCTTGGCCTGCCTGTTTCACTGACAAAATACTGAACAGTGGCTTTAAGAAGAGTAAATCTGGTAGGCAGTATGTGGCCAACTAAAGTGAAAAAGGGAGGAAGGAAAAGACTAATAAAAGACTACTTCCAAGTAAAAGTCACTCATTAGTTTCTAGTGTTAGTGGACCAACAATCTTTTTAAGCAAACTCTGTTAAACAAAGATCAATTAAGAGAGCTGAAAGAGACAATTCCATCAGTCAGGTAAAAACAGAGCAAACGATAAAAACGAACAAACAAAAAATGATAACAAAGGTACTGTGGCTTCTTTCAATTACATATTTGAAACAAACATATTTGCAGGGAAAATATTCCTTTATAACCTGTATTTTTTTACAAGGGTTAGAATTAGTATTTTACCCCTTCATACATGATTTTTAATTAAGTTCATGGAAATATTTTTAGTGGGTAGTGTTCTCAAATCTGAAAAGGTGCATAAATTCAACTGAAACACAAGCGGTGTTATAATCTAAGTCCTGTCCTTAAGGGGAAAAAAAATAAAAAAAAAAAATTCACTGATGTACAAGTGCATATGTCATTATTAACTGTGTTAGTACAAAACAAAAAACCTGTTACACATTCTTACAAGAGCGGTGCTGAACAATTTCTTAAATCCGTGTATTTACAGAATCAAATTTTGTTAATTTATAAAGAAATCTCACTAAACATATAGTGAAGAATATCTCATGTGTCTGACTATTGAACTGAAGTTCAAACAAGAAGCAGCAGCTCTTAAAATTCTTTTGGTGAGATAATTCCCTTCTGTAGGTCACAAAGGCAAGTCCACCATTGCCAAGTCATGATGCATCTGGCACACCATTACTTTCTAGAAAATCTCAGCTAAATGAAGATAAGGGAGTAGCAGCAGGGGAGGGAAAGAATGAGAGAAAGGAAGAAAAATTTTATTTACTTTTGGTTTGAGAATCCAGCAGCTTTAAAAAACTAGAAGTCATGTACACTATAGAAATATTGATGATCCCAGCATAGAATTATTTGAGACAAAATGTCATAGGGGAGGCTGTTGGTTAATCAGTTGGTTTTTCGTCCCATCCTTATCACTTCCTATCTTTCATGTAGAAGGAGTCCACCAAATGGGTCCCAGATGAAAAAGTCAGGCGATGTATTTGCATGAGAAATAAAATTTAAACATTGTGTACCTCTGATGTTTGAGAGAATGACATCACATAATTCTCAACAACAGTTTCAAAATTCTGTGTTCAAAAGTGCAGAGAAGTCACAACCTTTGAGGACTTCACTAATTAGCAATTGGGGAACATCCAAGAAAAGAAAAAAAATTATCATTTCACTACTAGCCTTTTAGAGATTCATTAAAAGATCCTGTGTTTTGAGGCTGCGCTGCATAAAGCCAAATTCATTGTCTCTTGATAAGAATTAGGAGATTTAGTCTTTTAAACTCCAGGAACCTACACTTCAAACATAAAATGTCTTTCTGAAAACTGAAGAAAATATGTTGATTAGTCTGTGTTGGCATTAGCTTAACATAGATATTTTAGAAGACCTCTATCAAGCTTTTTTTTTCCCCCTCCCAGTTATTTTACTACTAGCAAAACAATACAAGCTCTCCAAACCTTCCATGGAGTGAAGAGTCAGTCTGTACACAGTATTTTAGCCACAACAGGATCACACTGGTGTGCTGAGCACAGCCAAGCATACTACAAAGTCAACAATTCATGTCATTCTTAAAACCATGTTGATATCAGAAGGAATCAAAACACAACTCTTCTTTTCAGCTAGTTTTCATTCTGTGTTCCTACTGATGGAAATGAGTCAGATGTATGAGGAGAAACGTGCACATGTTTAGACTTCTCATTGGCAAATTGGCGACCAGTCAAAGTGAAAGCGACTTAAGAAACTGCACAATTATATGTTGACAAGCAATGGGTCAGATGGTCTCTCTGTCCTTCCTTCACAGGACGTGAAGGAAGGATGCAAAGCTGGTTCAACTGGCAATCTGCTCTAGCATTGCTACAAAGCCAGGAAAGGCAATGAGACCATATGAGTAAATCTAGGTAGCATGTTTTTTAACAAGTTAGAAATAGTGTTAACAAGGTTTTTGCTTGTTACAATATTCAAAGTAATATTGGGGGGTTTTCTTGTTTATAATTTATGTATGGAAGACTAGTATTATGAAAAATCTTCCCCCCAAAACTCAAAGATTCTAACTTGGACTAAAGTGTGAAGGTAAAGAATAAAGATAAGACAAAACAACAAAAAATAATTTTGTACTAATTCCTTAACTAAACATAAGGAACACTGGAAGTTCAACACTGATTTACAAGAAGTAACAATTTGAAGGAAAATATGAAACTAAGAACTTAAACTGTCCATGACTCTGACCATTAATGGAAAAAAATTGAAAAATATTATAAAGCTACCTGAATGTTTTTGAACTATGCTGCATCAATTGAAAATACATTTTTTTTTAATACCTCATGGTATCACTAAACACGTGAATATATAACAGTTTTCCTGAGTATGACTACAGTTTTTCTGTCTTATTTTCTGTCTACTTTTGGAAATACACCAGCAGGCTCGAATGATTCTTTAACATACAATGGTGATAGCGGATTGTTCTAAGAAAGGAAACCACCCGACTTTAAACGAATGGAAAGAGGGCTCATTGTTCAGGAAGCTTATTTATTGGAGAGAATAGGCCTTTCTGGTTTGGAAGTGGGGGTTAGGCTTGATCTAGAAATGTGTTGCTGGGTCTGCGAATGAAATACACACACACCCCTAAACACACACAGAGGTGAATGAATGTATGAATGAATGAGAGAAAAGCACAAAGCAGGTGAGCAGGTGCTCTCTAGTGTTAAAAGCGGTGATCAAACAGATGATGGCAATTACAAGAAGGGGAAAGGGTCTGACAGAGTCACTTCAAAATTGCCTACAACAATTTTAACCCTGGCATAAGTATGAGGAAGAACCAGCAGGAGAATTCCATTTATACGCATCTACTGCGGGTGAAGCGCTCCCTGGCACCTGCCTACCAGGGCTCCTCGGGCACCTAGGCGCCCGAACCTACTTGTTGACTATTCCTACCGTAGGAAAAATCAGTTCTAACTTCAGCCCTTAAAATAAAGCAACCCTTCAATTACATCCTTCTACGTTTCCTTCTCTATGTCCATCACCCACTTTGGCCGCGAGGCGATGAAGGGGCTCAGTCTTCCGCTACCTCTGAAGCAGTCCACGCTGGCCGCGTACGGAATCCAGAGGCAGAGACGCGGTACTGACCGCCCTGCCCCAGGGGAGCAGAGATGGGGGATGGGGAGC
>NW_010331037.1:21934-38342 GCF_000700745.2 Antrostomus carolinensis | reverse complement strand
CAAGACCCGCCTGGACACCTTCCTGTGTAAATTTGTTTAGGTTCCTGCTCCAGCAGGAGGATTGGACTAGATGATCTTTTGAGGTCCCTTCCAATCCCCAACATTCTCTGATTCTGTGATTCTGTGAAATCCTTCTTAATACACCTGTTTTCTCCATGAAGAAGTGAAAGCTGCACCACACTTCAAAAAATATGTTTCCATGCCAGTAGGAGAGATGCCTGTGGGATAGCCAGCAACAGGAGGAATGTAAATTTTCGTCCATTTTGTAGCATATGGTCATTTTTATGACCATAATGGGTTAGATTCAAGGGCCTCCTTGCTCAACATCCCATCTTCAACATGGCATATAAATGGATGCCAAAGGTTTCCCGTTGATTTAGATAAGCACAGATGATCCCTCTAACAAAAGACTATGAGGTGGCTATAAGGAAAGAGAACTAATTTGGATATTACTAAGAGCATTGCCAGGTGGGAAAAATGAAATAGCACAGAATTATAGCAACATGTTTTCAGGAACTGAAGGAGGACAGAGGGTACATAAGACAGGTAACGGTATAACTTGCTGTTCTTCTATGCTCACTAGAACTTCCCACTTTCCCAGCTTCTCTCTGTTTTCCATGGATATGATTACAATGATTTAAAAAGCCTCTTTGCAATCGTTTCATAAAGGTCAAATTCCATGCTACATTCAACATGAGCAGTGATAGTCACACTGCCCTTGAACATAAGTTCTCCAGTGCAAGGAATCTCTTGTTACCAATACATGAACTATTTCCTACAGTCAAGCCCTCAAGTTTGCTGAGTGCAGGTACCCCAGAAGACAAAGACACAAAGCCAACAGAATCCAACAATAATAACAGCTAGTCAACAGTAATGTGTTTTTTAATAATTACTTTTGTTTTCTCTTTCCATCCTGGGAACCTTTGTGACCCATCCTGGGAGCTTTGCAAAGAGGGAAAAGTTATATAACAAAACTCCTAATTATGGAATTGGGTATTTCAATTACGTTTGGGAAGTTTAGAAAGCCAGTTTGATGATACTTTCTCTAGGTGAGTCTGATAAAACATAGTTAAAAGCTATTATGCCCTACACATCATAAAATATGTAACTGACTATTTTAAAGAAAGGATTATTCCACCAATAAAATATACAGAAAGATAAAAAAATATACTACTATATTAAGCTACGGGAGCATTGAAGTTCTTGTAAAGTCAAAAGCCAGCAACTGAGAGATTCTTATATTTTTTTCCTTTATTAGTCAGAAACATTATACCTGTGTAGAGGGTACAGACACCATAAGCATAGTTATTTGAAAAATTAATTACCAAAATATCCTATGGACTTTTGTTAGGCCTTTCCGGGTTGCAAACAAACTCTGATCTAGCCAAATATGTAAGTCACCGGATTTAGAAAGTGGTTCAATCCAACGCAGAAGTGGCAAACTGCTTTGCTAAATCCACCTGCAAGATAAGTGTCACATGATGCTTCTCCATAGAAAAGTGGCACTATTAAGCCTAAATGATATTAGAATTTTTCAAAAGCATGTTTAAGCGTAGTATTTTTTCAGCCTACTAAACAGTGCCATTACATTTGCTTCATTCTTAAAATTCAGCAAATGAGTCAACAAGCATTGTCATTATTCAGTGAGGAGTATCAGAAAGTGTGAGGCAAACAATACACGAGGAAAGGTTTATAACATTACTCTCCAACAATTCTTACAGATTTCAATTTTTAAAAATTTACTTCTGCACTCCTGTCACTACTCTAGTTAGAGACCTCATAGCAGCAGCTTTCAATTTTAAATACCAAGCATTCACCCCTCAATAAATGCACAGCAAGTTAGTTTCCCCTCATTCCCAGGGAAAACTACTTCTCAAATTGTCTTAGTAGTCATACTCATGTATTCTCACATTATGAGTGAGATATATGAGTGCTAAAAATATTCTCTTCATTATTAATCTAATTTCTTACCATTTTTTCTTCCATTTTTGGAAAAAGATAAATACAGTGTTTTGTATTTCTTTAAAACCAACATCCATGTGGAGGAAAAAAAAAAAGGCAAAAAAAAAAGTAAGGAAAGGACATAAATTATCACGTGGAATTCCACATTCATTCACCTAAAGTCTTGATACCATTATCAGTGCTCATAATTGTGTGTTCTGGAATCCCCTCACTCTAAATTCCTCTAAGGTTGTATTCTGCTCTTAACGGGCAAAAATTAATTGACTCATTATCTAATCTGAAGACTAAATGTCTAGAAATAAAATTATTATCCATTACTTTACAGAAGATTAATCAAGTAGAGTGAAATTGGTAACATTTTAAGTGACTGTAACTAGTAATTTTTTAAGTAAGCATATGCAGATCATATATGAAATTCAACTTTTTGAAGAGTCTTTCATAGCCATACATAATCCATTTTCTGAATTTAAGTATGTACATAATCAGTCTGCATTGAAGTGAATTTTATCCAATCACAGCAGAAATGATCACCATGCAGTTAGCAGCTCTGAAAGTACAACAGTGGGAAAAGCAGAGTGATAGGTATCAGTGCCAGCGTGGTGAACTGTACCAGTAAGCGCTGTGCAGGCTAAATGGGGAATACTGATTGGGAATTAACATAAAGTAAATTGATAGGGTTCTGAATGTCACAATTCTACTTCATGTTTGGGTATACAAACATGATTTGAACATGTCTAACCACAGATAAAGAATATTAGAACTTTTATTAAATATCTATTCAACAATATCTTGAAAAACCTCTTTTCTGGAAAAAAAAAAAGGACAAGATCAGTAAAACTGGATAATTATCAGACTATACAAGTAAGGGAATTAGGAGAGATGGGTTCAAGATATTTTAAATGCCTTTATTTTAGATAATAATTAAGTTAATTTTACATTTTGCAGGGAATAACCTGAAACACATGGACTGGATCCAGAAAATACATGGAAAAGGCAATGCTAAAGGAGAGTTCATAGGTTGCAAACATTTGCACTTCCATTTTGATATAATAGTAAAAGTCCTGTGCAGCATATTCAGAAAGCCTCAAGGCAGAAAGCTTGCACTACACAATTATTTTTATATAAGTTTGGTTTCTTGAGATAACACAAAGACAAACACACTGCAAGAGAATATTTTCTTGTTTGCCATGGCTACTGAGGCATGGCTGAAACTGGCCTGAAATAAGACAGACCAGTCAAATGCACTTTCACTAGTTCATCCCATTCTGGCCATCCTGTTATCAGAAACACTTTGATTATCTGAAAGTTCAGAGAAAGACAAAGAGGAGTGATTAGGCAGTTGCCAACATAGACTGGAGGAGAACTGTCAAGAGGTGTATATGTTTTAAGTGCTTGCACAACAACAGCCTGCAACTATTTGTTGGGTATTACCTCCATGGCAAAAGCAGTTTTTCCGTACACAGTCATATGTAGAAATGAGGTGGAAATCAGAATAAAAACTTCTATTTCTGTAACAAGAAATTATTTTTCACATTATTTCAAGAAATTATTTCAATGATGAATTGAAACATTATTTCAAGATAATGGCTAACTTCTACAAAACTAGCTTTAGATAAAAGTATGGACCAAACATGACTATGGACTAATCCTTCACAGACTCAGGAAGCATAACGGAGCATTGTTACCTCTAGTTCTTATGCACTTTCATATGAAAATAAGGAAGTCAAAGAACATTAATAGTAAGAACCAATAGAGAGGAGGGACATCAGAGCATGGTAGCAGTTCAAGGGAAAATAGAGTTTCACCTGCCTTGATAAGGATTGAAAGGAGATAACAATAGCAATATCATAGTAAGAATTCTGCAGTCTCCCCATCCAGGGAATAGAGCTTTTGTGAGGATATGAAAATATTGTTAAAGAACGATGAAAAACTTTTCATCTTGAAAACAGAGAATTCAGTGAAATTTAGAGGCAGTTTGCAAATTTATGAAAGGACCTAGGGCAAGACAACTTCCAGTAAGAATCAAAGAAGGAAAAGAGTGGAATGGTGCATAGACTTGCCTTGGAGTTAAGGGTAACTATTAAAAGGCTTCAACTAATTTCTTTGGTTCACCGGTTCTCTGAGATTCTTTACTGTAATTGTGATACAGAATAGCCTGGCAAAAGATGAGGCAGCAACGTAAGTCTAGGCAAAATCTGGACCTTTTCTTTACGCTTAACATTTATTGTTCACCATGTTCCACCTATACCAAGTTCAAACTAATTTAATAAAAGAGGATGTCAGACCTCTCACTTCACTGCCCTACAAAAATCTACGCACCAGAAGTTCCACCAAGGAACTGAATCATGGCTGCTTCAATTAATACTTTTAATGGATTTCCACAGATCCACTTTTTCCAACATCTTGAAAAGTACAGTTGCTTGGGCAACTGCATAATGCACCTTCCTCCTTGAAATCTGTTTTAATCAGTTTCTTACATAATGCTAAAAAAAAGATGTTAATTTTACAATTTCCTCACTCTTCTCTCATGTTTTCTACTTGCAAATATACTGTGTGATGATCGCAGCTTTGACTGCGTGGCTGTTCATGGTAAGACTGGTATATTTCTTGCACAACCATTTAGTTCATTTGTTTATACCATGTATGATTTACTATTATCCTTACCTGTAAATGTAGGGACACACATGTGGCATGTGCCTAGCAGATGTAGAAGAGCAACAGTGCTGCTAACTACAGGTGTAACTGCAAACCTTAGCTGTGCTAAGTAATAAATAAAATCTAAGCAAGGAACAAGAACTATCCACAGAAAGGCCTCAGCTATTTCAACAGCAGTGCAGAGAGGGTAAATCTTGTCCCATAGAGGGAACAGAAGAAAGACTCAAATAAGCTCTTCACTGATACTTCCCCACTCTGCATTTCTGGACCAGAAGAACCTGTATGGGATACTCAGCACCCTGTAATAGTTGATCCTACAAGCTCTTAGATTTCAATTTGGCTTTATTAAATTACCCTCCCAGATGAAAGCAACCACAAGTCTGGATCCTTCTTGCAGTGACTACCATTAGATACTTACTTAATGAGGAAAATATATTACTTTTACATATTCAAGATGTGCATTTCCTCACTTTTGCTGAGTCTTCAGTTACTGTTGTACTTTGGAAAGAGGTACAAGATATTTATAAGGAAATAGATTGTTTTCTTCTCTCCAACAGCAGTTAGAACAAAAGGTGGTGCTGCATTATACACTATCATCTGTACTATATGTAGATTATTAATATCACACAGATAGGATCTTGTTGCCATTGCTTCTTGTTTTGTGGTGAGAGCTTTGTTTTATTTGGAGGATTTTTAAGGGGAGGGGAAAGGATGCTGAAACCTTAATAGACACCATAGGTTATGCTGAGTTGCCCATAATGACTTGATCTCTTCCCCTGGTAATTTAAAATTAATTTAGAATGTAACAAAGGTCATAAATAGTTCAAATTACTTCTTTCGGTGCCTGCTAGCTTTCATACATCACTGCTGAATTTCATTGGACATTGTGCCATCCACTGCTGTAGTTCGGAGGTTCCCTTTTGAAGTTCCCCACATAGAGTGCTTTGGACTTGAGCAACCTAGCTAATTATGCTCTTTGCAGATGTTGCCATCTCGCTGCCTAACTTTCTTTCCAATTTATTACTACATTTACTAAATAACAACTATTCTAGTGTGAAGCAATGGAGCAGCCCACTGTAATCTTTCAGCCATAGAGGAGGATGACTCCTCCTCTTTTACCTAAGACCTTGTTATCTCACCATTTTTAACTCATGAGAAGGATTTTGCTCTCCTCCAGTGACAACTTAGCTTCCTTAACAACTGCTCTTGTGGAGAAAGCTTTTTGAAGTCCAAACAATTATCTTGGCTGCTTTTTTTCCCCCCTTTCTTTTTAATGGTTTGTTTAAAAAAAAAAAAAAAGTGAGAAAGCTAATAAAATTGTGTGGAATTAATTTATTTTGCAGAAAAAGCCCTGGTAACTACTCTATTTGTGTTAGTATTTTATCATTTTAGTCTAAATAAAGCCTCCTCAAATTCTCAGTCTCTTTATATTTCTTTCTATTGCCTAGAAATACACTTCACTGGAATAATCTGAAACAGTTTTCCAAAAACTTGTCACAGTACTATTCAATTCTTCCCTATTGAAGAACTGCTACTATTCAATTTGACAGTACAAAAATGAAAACATGGCCACATCTACATAAGAAATACTTACATACTTTATCACATTATTCTAAAAATAATTTTGCTTAATGGAAGAACTGAGTGGTACAGTCCCTCTCCAAGACTATAGAGACCAAGATCTTTTAATTACATTAATAACCATGTACAACATGTAAAGCAACTGAGCAACTCCAAGAGGAATCGAATTCCACAGACCTGGACACTTTTTTTGATTTTAAGTCTTCTGAACTTCTACTTTTTATATTCTCCATCTGTAAATTTCAGAGCTGAACCCTTTCCTGCTCATGTGTCACACTTTACTCCCACAGTTGTGGGATTCTTGAAATTCATACCTGAATGTTGCAATTTGAGATTATCTAGCTTTTTGCAACACACTTTAAAGAGCTGATAGAACACTGCTTGCATAAACACCTTCCATTTGTCATTTCTAAGGTGTAGAACATACAATTCACAGCTTGTGGCAAGTGGGAGTAAAATGGATTTAAGCCAATTTTGAGCCCTCATTCTCCTGGGGTGCTCTGCATCTCTTCACATAGTTTAGTTGCCTCCTTGAGTCTGCTGAGGTCCCAGCAGGGAAAGCTCAGCTGCCCATGAGCTCCAGTAGTGCCTGTTGCTGTGGCTGGCTGGGGTTCCTCCAGCTGTGCCCTGGCACACTCAGAGCACCCACTCTCCCCAGGGCTTGCCTGGAAAACAGCCTAATGGCCATTTCCTTGCTTCCCGCAGCAAGAGAGCTCTCTTCCAGATGGACCCCGAGCTTTTACACAGATATCTGGCAGCTCTGGTGGTCTTTGCCAAAGAAAAGGGGCCAGAGCACAGGTGAGGATAAAGAACAGGTAAGGTTACATGCTGTTGGCAAGTGCATTTCTTCAACTTCCTTAACAGAAATAAAATGCTGCAGATTATTTGAAGAAAAAAGTTTGAACTTTTCCATCACTGTTCACCATTCTTTTTCATATGCCATATTCCTGTCCTCTCAGATAACAAACATCAACAAAGGCAATTCTAATTGTATTTGTACAATCAGTTTTACTTTCAGGATCCATTTAACCTCAGCATTTGAACTTCAGTTTTGTGTATTTAAAACATATTAATTACTGCGGTCTTTATCTGTGCATACATTATGTATCTTTTAATATTTATAACAATTAAATAGTATTATTAAATGTGTGTTATTACTAAATATAAGATACACCTTAGTTTCAAGAAGAATTGTGAGGCAAACTGCATAATTACTACATTACAAAATACAAAGTGAAAATATCACCCTGATAAAGAAAACACATTCCAGTGTGGTACACAACCTTCAGACTGTAAGATGGTGCTTTTTATTTTAGAGCACAGAGGCTAGACCTTTCATAAATATATATTTTGGACTAACCATGGTCTTGGAAAATTAGAAGACTAGTCTCTTGATCCTAGTGATGATAATGACACTTAGCATGAACTAAAGACAAACCATTTAATTGTCTGGAGCTTCTGCTTTTCACCATGGATGTCATGTCACAAAAGGATGTCAGACTCCTAGGTACATCATATTTGTTAGAAGATGTCTGTGGAAAAGTATTAAATAGAGAAGAGAAAGAAACAAGGACATTTGCTTTCAGAGCAACAAATCTGAACGCTTTCCTGAATACAAATGCCCTTTAAAGACCTCAGTGAGGTTACCAGGGAAGATGATACACTTCGAAAAGTGTATTTCTGTGATTTTCTCACTATTCCCTAATGCTTGATGAATGTATTTGTAAAGCCGTATACATGGATGTATCTGGCTTAAAGGCACATCACACTTATTCTACTGAAATATCCAGTGAATTTAACCAACACGCAAAACCAACCCTCTAGGGGGCTACCTCTCTTACTACCATGGTTTGTTTTTTTTCTTTTTCTTTTTCTTTTTCTTTTTTTTTTTTTTTAGATTTTTAACAGATCTTCAATATAAATGAAAACTAATATACAGAGACAAAGGTTGGGAAAAAAAAAAAAAGCAGATATTAGATAATGTTCTGGTTCCCTTACATTCCACAGAATTAGAACTTAATTTGCATGCTCTCGTTAAGGAACGTCCATAAGCACTTGTCAAATGTATTTACACATATTTACTGCAATCCACAGGTTTAAAGTACAAAGTAAAGCAGATTTAAAGCTGCTGAAGTACTCTGCAGTTTTAAGGCTATACAGAACTTTTTATAAGAGTAAGCATTTTCAAATGCTATTGCATTTAATAAAGATACATACATGTCCAGTATCTCAAATACCATGTTATGGACACTACTAACAAACAATGCTGGGGACAGAATTTTATTTGAATATTTTAACTTAATTCATTAATTATTTTATTTATTTCTTCTTATAGGCAGGTTCTGTATTTTTATGGTGTTTGTATCTACTCATATTTGAAATGCAAAGTTGAGTTTGGTTGTATTGACTGTATTGTTGTGAGTGAAAAATTACATTAATAAAAATAATGCACCTAATGCATTTTAGAGATTTTTACTTTCTTAGTATTTCCTAGTTTCATTTTTTATTCATTGAAATATAGACTTATATTAATGAATGCTTAGTTTTCTTTATTCACAGATTCTGTTTTAATATCCGTCCTGAAATAAGTCTTCACTCAGTGAGAAATCTACTATCAGGCCTTAAAAATGTAACATCACATTTGGGAAGTTTTGTTGAAGAGATGCAGTATATAAAATGTATTGACAGAAAGCAACTAGAAATTGTGTCTGACTGGTATAAGTACAGTTCCATTAAATGGAAACAAGAGAAACAAGTGATAGTGGTAATACTAGAATCTACTAAAATCGGTAAAATCTTCCTACGCAATTTTATAAATGTTCTAAAATTTCTGCAACTCTCTCCGATGAGAAATTATTATCTGGTAAATTAGGATTGTCTCTTAAAAGACAATATTATTTTAAAATATTTTTATTTTCCCTCTCAAAACTGCCTATGAATATGAATCACTTCACTTTATGTTAACGCTTGCCTTTGTGTAAAGCAAAAACTTTGATGATACCTCACATAAAGATTGAGACAAAAAGTAAACCACTGTTTCATGACCATAATAAGACTATTTTGCTGTTTAGCCATTTAACCTAACATGTAAATAGCACAAAACTAATTTTTATCATGCATGCAGCAATACATAATAACATTATTTGATAAGTCATACAATAAATAAATGCATTTTCTGGATTTTATGTGATAGGAAAAGTAGTGTTCATATATAGAACAATTCTCCTCAAAACAAGAATCTGGATATAAATCTTCAAACTCCATTTGGAGTTGAGCTTAATAACAAAAAATTAACAATTAAGATCTTGGTATCTCTCAATGAAGATGCTGCTGGGTTAACACATTCCATACTATACAGATGTTTTCATACAGCTGAAAAATCTGAAGCAGCTAAATTTTCTTTGAAGAGATGGAAACTTATAATGGCTTGACCAGTTTAGTGATATTTAGGGAATTAATGAGATATTCCATTAATATGCATCATGTGGAACAGCTATTACACTCTGGAAGGGACCAATAGACCACTATTCTGTGTCTGGAAGTGATCAGCAGTCAATAACTTCATTCTCTCACCAAGCACTTAATTTTAAAAGGGAAAAAGTTCTATAACCTCAGCAACACTTCAGTGCATGGTTTGAATCAGAAATATTGCTACTTCTAGCGCCACTGCACATACTGTTCTTATTCACACAAATGTTTAACATTCTTGATTCTAACTAGGAATTTCCCTAAATTAAGTTTTGTGGTAACAGGCTGCAGATTAATTACAATTTATATAAAAGCTGGGGTTATCTTATTCTTTTTGATTCAGGATTTTGAGTGTTTTATATTTCTCATTTACGTAACTAAATTGAGCAGAAGCAAAGGAGGGGCACCCACACGAGCTAAATTCTCCCTTATGATGACTCTTTGCAGTAATAATATGGCTATAATATAATAATATAGTGTTTGTTGCCTTAGACTACGCTGAACTAATAAGCATCATTAGATACATCACCCAACTGTGTCAGTATTAGGCAGAGTTACTGTTATCGGTGTGCCCTCACACTGGATTTTCAGTTTATCTTTAGCTTTAAATTTGTGGGTTTCCTAATGCTTGAGAGTGTGGGATAATTTTGAGATGGTTTCAATATGTCCGGGTTGTATGCTACCCTCAATTACTACTCTTCAGACTTACCACTCTTCTAATTTAGACTTATAGTGGGTTTTCTGCTTATAAAAAAGAAATTGAACAGGCAATACAAAAACTAATTTTCATGAGGCCTTCTGTTTATTTACATACATGAAGTTTTGCCTCTAAATCACTCTTTCTCTCTTTCTAATAAATTTAACTTCTATGGTCCAATACACAGAAGCTATTATTTCAGAGCTACCGAAATGTATCAACGTGGATGAAGCAAAACCATTCAAAGCTACAACATCCTTATGCCCTTTCCCCACATCTTTCAAGTTTCGTTTGTTTCTTCCACTTTCCTGAACTTCTCTACCTATATGCCCAGTTCCTTCATTAAGTATCAATGCACAGCCACTGAAGTCCCATTCCTTGTATCCCCTCTCTTATTCAGTGTGCCTCTTCAATTTCCTTCCTCTTCCTACATCCTCTTATGCTTCTTATCACATAATAATTCATACTCGCTGTTCCTTCCTTCTTCCCACACAGATGCACTCTATGCCTCTTGCTGCTTTCTTCATTGATAGTTCAGGTGCAAAGATTTGGGTTTGGAAAAGGTAATGAAAAATTACCATTAATTAATCCCTTGCTAGCTCCTCCCTGTTTGGACCATTCCTTTCTAAAATTTACAAACACATATTGGTAAATATTAAAAAAAAAATATTGTCTTTAAAAAATATCTGATAGGTTTCAAAACCAGATAATCTATTTTTCATGGTTTGCAATCCTTGCTTTGAAAAAAACATACAGTTTGAAAATAACTAGGAGACTGTGGCAGCTAGTTAGCTAGTTCTGCAATACATTTTCTGCACTTGGTAAATTCCTCTTACTAATGAATATAATCATAGATTTTTGAGAAGTAGAAGCTATTTTCAGTGAAAATTTTGCAGTGATAATCTCTGAGATTTTTTTAAAAGCTCATTCTGTGAAACTAAAGAAGAGAAATTAATTGAATAGACAATGAGTGTGGGAATTTGAAAAAAAAATCCCCAAGAAAGGAAAAATATTGTCACTCTATTCTTTAAAAAGTAAAGTTTAACTAAGAATTTCCTTTCTTAAAATATTTTCACACTAAACCTCACTGACTTGTTGTTTAAGCATCTGAGTTCAAGTTCCATCAAAAATTTCCTTACCAAGCTGGTTTTGCAGACTTGTCTTAAATCTCTGCTGAAGCTTCTGCATGCAAGTTCAAATAAATTAAAGGCCCAATCAATAAAACTGTAAATCAGCCTTGCAAATCATGTTGCCTACTAAGAACTGTCATTAAATTAGAGTCAAATCAAATTATACAATAACAAACAACAGCTGCTCCTCACGTATGAGAAGATATCCTTAACACAAACCTCCACCTGCCAGAAGATGTGTGCAGCCCAATGTTTGCTCCAGACTAGCGGGGTCGCTCCTTGGTGAAGATTCTCATGTCCTTGGCTCCCAGCTTAGGGAGCTGTGCAGACCCAGTTCCACGACCTTGAATCACAGCCCTTATCCACTTTGGTATTTCCAGCAGCTCACACAGCTAATAAATAATGCATTCATTAAGCAGACTGCATGTTTACTTCCATAGACCAATACTCAGACTTTTTTAACCAAAAAAACCCCAATCTGACTGAGAGCTACACTTAACTCCTTGCTTTTGGGCACAACACTGCCTGTACCTGTCCTTAGTGGGGCAGCAGTAGCCCCCATGTCACCCCTGCCCCAACAGCGCCGAAGGGCTCCTGGGTGCCCTGGTATGACAAGGCAGAGGCACAAGTGCCCAGGCAGTGCTCCCTGACAGCACTTGCCTTTACATCAGACCGGGGACACCTCGGTCTCTACTGCAGACCACTCCTCCCACAATGCAGGGCAAGAGCAGTGAGGCTGTTGTGTGCCCCCTTTGAGCACCTGCATGGCTGGCAGTAGCATCAACAGGTGTATGAGGTGTGCAAATTACTTTCTCTTTAAATTGTTGGCCTCAATCTAGACACAGCATGAAGCTTTAAACTGAATTTTAATTTAACTAAATTTTACGAAGCACTCAAATTTTTCAAAGTTGCACACATTGTCTCTGTTTATATTATCTTCCTTTAAAATAGCAATAAGAGAGAAATTAGGGTGCTATTTTCTCATTAAAGTGGCTAAGAATATATTGGGACTCCATGTTTAGGCGAGCACCTCATATTCAGAAGCATGATGCAAGAGCAGCACTGACCAGTTTATATATCCTGCAATTGGGTCACTCGTTATGAAGCTTACAGAGAAAAAGCTGTAAAAATACCTATGCACCTGAGGTTTCTTTTTTAAAACTTGCCCATATGTTATAAATCAACAGGACGCAGACCCCTAAATGCCCAAGACATTATGGGGAAAAGGTAGGATCACTTTGAAATGTTACATTAAGTATGAGTTAGTGTTTCACACTTGTCACTGAAATTTACATTTTGGCACGATTATACTTAAAAATTGAAATAATAACAGATACCTCTAAATTCTTATATCAGAAGCTAAACACTTCTGAAGAAGAAGAACAGTATACTTTACAGTATTTTTTAATAATGACTCTCAAAAATCCCTTTATCACCACAGGAACCATGTACTTCACAAGTCACATCCTGAGGAAATGGCATCTAAAGACAAAAATACATTTTTAGAATTAATTTTGCTGTGGCTGTAGCCAGACTGCCAGATTTGGTACTTCAGGTGGACTCAAGCATGCAGTCTCATCTCCAAGTTTCCATGGGCTATAATTAATATAGGCTGACAACTACTGAGAGTTTTCAGACACTGCCTTCCTATACTGCCAGTGATGAGACACAAGGGAAATATATGAATTAGGTGGTCTGAGCTTGGTTATTTACAATACACAACCAGGAAATAAATATTTGGGCAGTAGGGCTGAAGAAATTAGAAGTGAAATGTGGTAAGATATATAACATGGGATATGTCTAGCCCAACTGTAGATCAAAAGTTGTTATCATTTGGACAAAGGGAAAAAAAAAAGCACATTTCTTAGCATAGAGCTGAATAACTGCATTGGTCCACTACTCCCTGTACCCCAGCTCTTGAAGATGTCCTCACACAGTGACACCAGCTTTGGCTCAAACACAAGGGTTCAGAGGCATAGCTGCTGCTTGACCAGCTTTGCCACTAAGATTGGTGACCTTGTCACAAGGTCCTAAAAACGGCTTTGGGTATCCTGCACAGGCCTGCACTCTGCTATGAAAAAAAGCCATTTTCTGCAGCTTAGTTACCACTTAGTTCAACATAGTATAAAAAATACTTTAATAAAAATTCTACACCCCAAAATTCCTCCTCCCCATAAAATGCTCAACTGATACAGGTGAAACTGAGGGTTCAAATCCCCTTCAGCTGTGTAAACTAAGTGTGTTTGAGTTTTTTGAAAAGGCAGAGAGGCTAGAGATGGAAATACCCTCAAAAAGCGCAAGATTCTTGGGACAAGCTATGGTATAGAATAGCAGTCAAGGATCCTCAACCCAGGACACATGAATACTAGAGGCATGTTCAAGCTGTGTCTCCAGCATTCCTGGTCACAGGCTACCGTGGAATCTACTTCCAGACTCAAACTAGGACCAGGGGAAATGGCAGGAAGATGCGCCAGAGCAAGCTTAGGTTGGACATTAGGAAAACGTTCTTCACCCAGAGGGTGGTGGGGCACTGGAACAGGCTTGCCAGGGAGGCAGTCATGGAACCAAGCCTAACAACATTCAAAAAGCATTTGGGCAACACCCTCAGACACATGGTCTGAATCTTGGGATTGTCCTATGCTAGGGCAAGAGTTGGACTCTTTCTACACAACATTCTATGATTCAATGATTTTTCTTGGGCAACTTTCCAGGAAACCAACTATTCACAGGGATTTAGCATGATCCAAATGCTACCCGTAGTCTAAGGGGGAAGTTCTTTCAAAGGATGGTGAAGTTATCATGAGAAAGTTCGCATTGGATAATTTCTTTCTAGCGTGGGCAGTTAACAAATCTGTCTGAGCAAAATAATTGCAATGAATGAGTTGAAGAATTTTGGGGTTGTATTTTTTTATTTTTCATATCATTGTAATGCCATGCAAAAAACCTCAACAGAATACATACAAAAATGTACATATAAAACATTTCCAAGACTGAAAGTCATCTTTTCTCAGATATGTACATATGTTTTGACACTGCAGTCACCATAAGGCTGGGTGCATGTTAGGGAAAAGTGAGCCTTATATGTTTTTAGTGACCAGGGACTTTGCTTGAAAAAAATTACAATTACACAGACCTTGAGCAAAGTCCATCCCACAGTCTCAAACCAGACCTACAAAGGTGGTAGTACCAAACAGCTTATTCTCCTTCCTAAATTGCAGAGTCATAACAGAGAGGCCTCATGGAGGATTTGGTTTGAGTAAGCTTTTGCTTTCTGCTAACTTATAAGCGTGACAGTGATCTCACCCTTCACTCAAGCCATCAGGGTATTCCTTGTCTATCCCTGTTGCCAGTATGTCTGCAATGCCCTACATTCTTTGCCATGACTATCATGATGTCCAGAAATAAAGAATCAAAAAAGGACCAGTGGAGGCATGTGTGTAAACCAAAAGTATACAGAGACAGAAGAAGAAAAATGGAAGGACTTGCATTTACCAGATAAACCACAGATAAACCTAGATAAACCACTCTCAGCCATGGAGATGAAGCTTTAGTTGAGGAGACTCATAACATTCAGATAAAGGAAATATATGCGTAATGTATGCATGTTAACTACATACAAGAAAATATAAATTGTGCCCTCCCACATTTCACCCAACAACAAAGGCGAAGTAGGCAGTTCACGAGGCTGTTCTGACTCACAGAAAAATGATGAGTCGGCTATTCTGTATCTGTATCCTTTTGCTGATGCTCTTGGTGCAATGCTTGGAGCACATCAGCACCAGCCTTACTCAAGCCAGAAAACTGCATTAGTCAGAAAGCCCTGTAATAGAGTTGTTTAGAGTTGCTACTTTTTATTCAAAAGGAGGTGCAACAAAGGCAGTAGGGAGCAATGGATTCATACCTATTTTTCTGTATGATCAAGTCACATGTTGATCACATTTGCAAAAGAAGGGATAAGGAAACAGGAGACAGGTATATCTGAACAAATGAGAATAACATGCTAGAAAGAGAGGGGCATGATCTTTGTCTTTTTATTCAGATTTTACGAGTATCATTCAAAAGACTTCACCAATGTGAGGTTTGCTCTTACTGTTTCTAGAAGTAGCATGAAAGAAGAGGTGGAGGGAACAAAACAAAACAGAATTTGCCTGAAATTTCCATATAAATTATATAATTTACAATAAAATACAGCTGAAGTATACAGAAGCCTTGTACAAAATTAAACTCCATCAAAAAGATCACTCTGATGTAAATATTTTCACTATGTGAGGAAAGACAAAGATGAAACATTTCACTGATATGAAAAAAGTTCTCAATGGTGGATTGAGAACTGGCTGACTGGCAGAGCTCAGAAGGTTCTGATCAGTGGTGCAGAATCTAGTTGGAGGCCTGTAACTAGCGGTGTTCCCCAGGGTTGGGTACTGGGTCCGGTCTTGTTTAACATCTTCATCAATGACCTGGATGTAGGGATAGCATCCACCCTCAGCAAGTTTGCTGATGATACAAAGTTGGGAGGAGTGGCTGACACACCAGAAGGCTGTGCTGCCATTCAATGAGACCTGGACACACTGGAGAGTTGGGCAGAAAGGAACCTGATGAGGTTCAACAAGAGCAAGTGCAGAGTCCTTCACCTGGGGAGGAATAACCATGTGCACCAGTACAGGTTAGAGGCTGACCTGCTCCAGAGAGGAGCTCTGAGGAAAAGGAACTGGGTGTGCTGGTGGACAGCAGGCTGGCCATGAGCCAGCAGTGTGCCCTTGTGGCCAGGAAGGCCAACAGTATCCTGGGGTGCATAAAAAAGAGCATGGCCAGCAGGTTGAGGGAGGTTCTCCTCCCCCTCTACTCTGCCCTGCTGAGGCCACATCTGGGGTATTGTGTCCAGTTCTGGGCTCCTCAGTTCAAGAGGGACAGGGAT
>NW_010331037.1:16305-21868 GCF_000700745.2 Antrostomus carolinensis | reverse complement strand
TACTGCCATAAAAAACCTCCATGCAGGAGTCATCAAAACTAATTGCTACTTGGGCTATGGAAAGAGAAGGATTTTATTTCATGGGCACCATCCTCCCAACACAACTATCTTTCAAGGGCACATCCCTGTGCTGCTGCAATACGAACAGAGGTAATGAAACTGAGGAAAAACTTCTTTACCGTGAGGGTGACGGAGCACTGGGACAGGCTGCCCAGAGAGATTGTGGAGTCTCCTTCTGTGGAGATGTTCAAAACCTGCTTGGACGCCTTCCTGTGCAACTTGCTGTAGGTGAACCTGCTTTGGCAGGGGGATTGGACTAGATTATCTCCAGAGGTCCCTTCCAACCCCTACCATTCTGTGATTCTGTGAAACAATTTAACTCTTTTGTGCTATGTAATGCAAAAGCATTAGCTTTTCAATCTTGTATTTAACTGTGCTATAAAAACAATATTCACATTTAAACAGGGCCTACCAGATGTATTTAATTTTAGTTTTATTAAAAATACCAGAAGCTGCTTTTAATAGATAAATGAATGTCATATGAAACCACATCCAAAAAATCTGAGAAATTTCAAGTGCACTTCTATTCCAGCTTTATCAGTTAAGGAATCTATCACAGGTCTCTTGCTGAAGAGTTTCAATAAACAAGTTTTAGAGATTACTAAGGGTTATTTGTCATTTTAAAAGGATAGATTTGCAAGAAAAACCTTTTCTGGGATTGCTTTTAAATATTTTATCACATTCTTCACCTAAAAATCTCTAAAGAACTTCAACTTATTTGAAGACAAGCGGAAGTTAAATGAAGCATGAGACCGAGTGAAACTCAGCATTTTCTTTTGTTGAAGTGGAATGACAAAAACAGAAAGTACAACTGCTACAGAGAAAAAGATATTTTATAATAACTTTCAGCTTTCATAATGTAAATCTATAAAATTGTTTATAACAGCTTAAAATATGTAATATCAACCATATCGACATATATTCACTTGTATATTTTTGACTGTTCTATGCTATTTCAACAACAAAAAATTACTAAAAACTTGCTTTTACCTACTCTGGTAAATTGGATTAATGGCAGCTTTATTACACAGAAAGGTCTCAAAATGGCTGGGCCCAAAACACCCAAGCTCTGTTAGTGCATCTGACCCATGGTTGTTAAATCAGAAACACCCCTTTAATTCTGTTTTCTTTGGACATGCCTCTGGACACAGGCACTGTGGGCTACAGAAGGCAAACCAAACTCTCCCCGGCTTTCTGAAATGACTTAGCTCTTAAGACAAACAGGATCTGGCATTAAAGCGGGTCTTCACTGTGCTGTAAGTTTCTCTGTTGAGAACCAGGGTTAAGGCCTTGGATCACGCTTAATTTTACCAAGAAAATTGTGGCAAATAAAAGGATGTTTGATAGGTCATTTTCTCTGTAGGACCAAACTTGTGAAACACTGAGGACCTTTGTCTCCCAAAGAAACCACTGAGAGTTGCAGATCAGTTGGATCTTAAGATTTTGTCCCAAAATAGCCTAATGGGCATTTCTTCTATATGCAAGAAACAAAGTAAAGGCACAAGGATGATAACATTATGACTTACTTACAGGACAAACACTGTTAGATGGGCCCTAAATTGGAACACACCCATGTGTAGCCATGTTACAAAGTGTATTTATTTTCCTACAGAGGTGACGTAGCAATATAATGCTGAGCACTACATGACTGACCAACCTTACTGTAAAGGTAAAAAATGCCAGACTTTGCTGAAAACAGACAATATGTTTTATGATTTTAGAATGAAATCACAGAAGACCTAACTCCATCCAGCTGTTCTT
Source organism: Antrostomus carolinensis (assembly GCF_000700745.2). NCBI lineage: Eukaryota > Metazoa > Chordata > Aves > Caprimulgiformes > Caprimulgidae > Antrostomus > Antrostomus carolinensis. The sequence continues at coordinate 20,047 of NW_010331037.1, read as the reverse complement.
AATAGAGCATTTTTCCCCTTTGTTTTTAATTCTCTACCTTAATCCTCTTCAAAATTACCTCACACTCTCTTTCATTTTTGTAACTCGATAACTCTTACCAAAACAATGTATTGCAAAAAAAACTAAATTAAAGAACAGAGAAATATAGGAAATGTATATTCATGAAAGCTGGTGAATCTGCAATGAAATTTTGCATAGCAACCTTGCAACTATGCCTGATAGAATTAAGAATTTATTATGCATTTGAAGGACAGATGAAACATTCCCACATTTTCTGCATCAGTCATTTCTATTCAATTCAGTTTAGTATAAACAATCCTCCTTATTTTGCAACTAATTGAAGAATTAATATAAAAGGATTGAACACCTGTTGCTCTGTTGGCAGAAAACAGCAATTACAATGTTTCTTTCCAGTGGACTTAAACTACAAAAGAAAAAATTTAAAATAGAAAAGGAAGAAATCATACTGGTGAGCAGGGTCCTTTAGAATCCATACAGGATATTACACTTTTTATTCAGATTGTGAATGGTCCCTGTTAAGCTTCATTGGTTGACAGAGGTCTCCTCTCTATCCCCCCATTTAGCCACTGCCCCCTTAAGCATTTTTCATTATCTTGGAGTAGCTCTGATTCACTCAACCTCCTCCCTCCTCTTTCCCACACACTTTAAGACAGGTTTAAAATCCATTATACATCCACCTAACTGGCATGCAGATTGTCTTACCAAATCCATATTACAAGCATCAATCACTGAAAATAAATGCTATTAAAAAGAGAGACTAAATCCATTTTCATTTCCTCTTTTTATTCCTTGTCTATGAAAGTGGTTAGGAAACTCTTAAGCTAAGGTAGAAAGAGTTCAACATAGGGACCTGTAAGCAAGTGATTTTTTGAATAGGTGGGACTGAAAGGAAAACAATAACCAAAACACAAGCAAGCATCAAATCCACTTAAAATAAACATTCTTAACTCCCCTTGCTGATGCAAAACCTAAAACAATTGAAAATTGGAAATGTCAAATATTTTGTTATGGTCACCTGCAATAAAAGTAAAGCAAGAAATACAGGTGTTCAAAACACCCTAGAGAAACCTCTTTGCTTTTAACTTGGGAGCACTAGAACTGCAGCCCTCACCCCCATGTGGGACAACTGCGTTTCACCCTCTTCTCAGTCCACAGGAGTCTGGTATATCCATGGATCATATCACTGGTGTCCCCCTAACCACAGCACCACAGGGGCATGGCTCAGCTCTTTTGCTTTGTATCAACAATCTTAAATCATTTTCAGGTAAAATTATCACTATTACTAGTATTAATTATAAATTATTAAGTTCTACTCCTTTTCACTTTTTATAGAAAAGTATATGGAAACAGAAAGTATCAGTTTTTCCCAACTATTTTGGAATAAACATCACTTTCTGGTCCAGATGCTCCTACTTTGGCAGTAATGCCTTTCATCACACTGATGAGACTTCATCTTTAAAGTAATTTTCAGAAGCAGGTTTCACTTAAAAAATCATGGTGGATATACAAGCACAGTCCTTTTCCCTCTCGTTTCATAGCTGTTTGTGGGAATGGCTCAAGTGTGAAAAAACTCACTATTTTTTCTTTCTTTTAGAAGATACCTGATTATGGGATGTACACATCTCAAGTGATTTTTTCTTTTTTCAAGATATGGAAGGCTGAAAACTAGCATGAATTGGGAATGCACAACTTACTTGGGGGACAAACTTCCACAAGCACACCTTCATCTCCCTATTCAGATTGGGATCAAATACACATATTTTTGCCTTGGTGCATTCTGATATCACTCTATAAAAAAAGGTGTGGCAGACATACAGGTGACACAGGGCTGAAGAGGGCACATTCTGTCTGTGACACCTGATTTGCACGAGTGGAGGCACCCAGCACCAGAACCTGCTGCCACCAGCCATGCCCAGTGCTTTGAGAAACACTCACATAGGGAATGCAGCTTCTCCAAGTCCTGCTGAGATAGGAAGATACACTAGAACTTCAGTCAGGGCCAAAAATGATAAAGACATTGTGGATCAGAGTCAGGCTGATGTGCTGTGTAAGGACACGGAAGCTGAGATCCCAGAATGGGATTAGGCTGATTGGTACGTGAATCATGACAAGGTGGAAACACTGGCGGGGCTGCAGGTCATTTGGATCTGTGTTCATAACACTGAGTTGATCAGGCTCAAAAGAAAGAATATCATAAATCCAAGGAAAATCAGGATCAACTTGTGATACTGCCCACTGCTGTCCAAGTAGCAGCGTGCAATACTTTTTGAATTATAAGTATCATAAAAATATATAAAAGTTATTCTTTTCCCTTTAAGAAGAATGTGCAGCTATACAACAACAGCAACAAAAATCGACTGTATAGGATAAGCTATTTCTATGAAGAAAGAATAAAGCATTAAATACTTTATATTTTTCTGAATTTATAAATCAAAATAAACTTTTAAAGTTTTCCTGTTAATAGAATTAAAATCATCATCAGTCTTTCCTTAAGTGTCTGCAGTATGTAGTCACAGCCCATTAAGACAACATGTTAGCATTGTTCATAACAGGATGTAAATGAAATAATCAAGTAATCAGGACTATTTCAACATCAATAAAGCCTCAGACTGATTATTATGTACAGCCATGACACAATACCTTTTTGCATACTTTCCCTGATCAGATTAAAGTGATGATGAATTCCTCGATGGCTCAAGTGTGCTCCAAGGAAAGCTAGAAGGTTGTACAGTTAACTCCCAGGGTGTAACTCTAAACCATACAACCTACTACCTCAACCTGGATGCACACAGCTTCCAACGGTGACCATAAAGTCTTCTTCACTTCTTCAGCCTTTCTTTGAAATGTGACCACAGCCACAGGCCTATATCTTTCCCGTGGGGGTAGGCTTTCAGCTGCAGTTATTCCCCACTTTTCAGATGATAAGGCATATTCTTAGACAGATTTTTCTACTGCAGAGGTAGAATTTTTGTCCTATCCTGTTTACATACGTAAAAAGATATATACATGTGTGTTTTATGTGTATACATACACATACATATTTGATAGGAATGATTCAAGCCCACTTCTGGAAAGAAATGACCATTTGGTCTTATTTTACAATAAAAATAAAACATAAATATCTTCTTGTTTTTTTCTACATTTTTGAATGTACTACCACATAATGGTTTGATTTTATAAAGTCAGCAAACAGTATATCCTACTCTTCCCTTATTAGAAACCCTACAATTCCCTCATATGTCTCTGTAAATTTTTATAAGATATTAAGCCAAAGATGCTTAAAACAACTGATAAAAGAACAAATTACTTAATCAAGTTTGAAGATAAGGCAACGGACCAGAGAAGCATTCCAAAAACAATATAAAATTTTGTACACTCACTTGGGCTTGTTGTCAAATACCACTGCAGTACACGCTACATAAACTTCTGCCAGATCACCATACTGACACAGACCCATAGAAGCGAGCTTGTGCAGTACGTTTCAACACAAGATCGGATCTACGGGTTTATGCCAATTGGCATCATTGATTAGCATTTTCCTTTTAAAGTGAGACGCGATATACGAAGCGATATAAGAACGAGTATTTAAAAGTAAAAATATTACCATCTATTGTAAAGAAGGCTATATCACACTTAACCGCATAAATGGTGGATGCACCAAACAAGCCAGAAACTTGCAACTAGTTTGTTTTTTGAAAAAAGGAAGAAAAAACCAGATTTT
>NW_010331037.1:6166-16232 GCF_000700745.2 Antrostomus carolinensis | reverse complement strand
AACTCTCAACTCCCAACAACTTGCATCTGACTATAGCATGCACCCAGCAGGCAAGACGGGAATCCACAATTGGACATGACATAGAAGTAAACAATACAGGTTTGTCCTTTGTGTCTGAGCTCAGATCATGTACTATAACCCAAATCAAAAATCACCTCACCAAATCTGAAAAGTAATGAGGCACACTGGAGTGCAGCCCCCATACAGCATTATAAAGACTGCTTAGCTATTTCTTCATGTTAAAGGGCATCTAAGTACTTCTTGACAACAACTTGTTGATTAAACAATGCCAATTAATCAAAGCAAAGAAGTTAATTTGTATATTTTATTCACTAATCCTCCAATCAATGCTATTCCTTAGTAATAAGAATGCAAGTAAAAATCCTATCTTGCAAAACTTCAAGATTAACTCCTACAACAAATACTTTCTTCTTTTGACTGGCAAATGGTATGATAAAAAATTATCACGCACTGAGTATAGGGTGTCCTACACAACAGACTGAAAACAGGTCCTTTGAGGCAATAACCAGGAATTCAGGAAGGTGAGACACAGATAGAGTTTTATAACGTACATATTCTAAATTAAAGCATCGAAAATACTGCATCTTTAAGCATAATATCTGACACCAGAATAACTTGTAACAATATAGCCACAAATGCATTTGGAAAATACGAGTATAAGAAGCAGCTATAATTTTAAAACCAGGTACTATAGAAAGGTCTCTTATGATTTTAGTAGGTTACCAAAATCTGTATCTGATTAAGTTTTTAATGCCTGCCCACCACTATTTCCCACTGAAGGCCTAATTCTGCCATCAATAGTTGGGCAAAACTCCTTTCAAGAGAATGAGTGCTGCCAATAACAAAGTTTTTGAATCAGGGCAATGCTTTATTTTCTTGCAGTCTGCAGCATTTATTTCTAGTTCAGTAATGACAGCTGAGCATTAGCAAATGACCTTTTTCATTTTTAATTTAGTGGATTAAATCTTGCACAATCAAATATAATGTTTTGCATTTTAAAATGTTAATTTATTTTCCAGAACAGTCTGTTTTAAACCTGTTTTGACTTTATATACAACACTTCAGCATTCAGAAGGAATGATATTTTTATAATTGTTTTCTGCTGACACTGTGGAGACAGAATATGTAAGACAAGCACTCAAACTAAACCAGATACTAGTATCAGAAATAAGTATGCAGACTGCATATATAATGTAATAAATGATTGTAATAAGTGATATAAAATTGCTTCTCCATTTTGTTTTTTTGTAAATAGAAAAGATATTCCACATTTCAAAAATAATTGGTCACTGCATTATAGTCACATACTAGCAAATAGACAAATGTACTATAAATATACTAGCAATATAAATATACTAGTAAATATATATGTGTTATAAATTTACTAGGCATAACAAAAGAACAAATTATCTATTGATCTTTCAATTCATTCTAAAGCTTCATGGAAACATACAGTATAAAGGCTACACAAGCTGTAATACTCCCAACAGAAAGTAATCAGAACAAAAGTTTAATATATATTCTGTGAAATTATATTTGTAGGCCCTCTTAAGGAATTAAATTATTTCAAAATTAACCTGCTTCATGTTCTTGCCATTAACTTTATTTTTTAACAACAAAAAAAATTAAGATCACTGCATTACCTTGGCTGAATTCTGGAATAATTAACTTCGTTGGTTTCCTTTTTCATTTTATATTTTTCTTTCACTAAAACAAACAAACAAACAAACAAACAAAAAAAAAAGATGAGAGAAATATTTTGAAATATCTATTTTATACAAAGTGTTTTCAGAACATTAAACATACACAAAATTAGTAATTATGCTTTTAAGATACAAACCCGACACACTGCTGATGCCCTTCTCAGGGCCACGGGAAGACATGCTGTGAACACACACACACTTTGGTAAAGGGACTATTTCATTTAGTATTTCTCAGTGTTTTTTCACCCCACAAATATATTATTTTTATTAGGAATTCCAGAAGGAAAGGAGCATACTTAACAAAAATAAATAGTTTCTACCAGGTAGTGCATACGATAAGGTAATTTTGTATGGAACTTCATAAAAATATTGGGATAAACTAAATGGCTTACATCAAGAAATGTTTGCAAAACATTACGAAAAAAAAAGAAAAAGGTGTGATTACTATGATCAAACAGAGAAATTTTAAAAGTTATTTGAGACTAATGCAAGTCTTGGTTTCTCAACAGACTTAGGTACAAATGATATACATAATTAGTCAAAGAAAACTATTGGGGAGGGCAGTATCACCATAAATTAAGAAACATTTTCTAGTACAAAATGGGTGAATGGAGGTACATGTGTCATACACATAAGGTCTCCATTCAGCAGTTTCCCAGAATTCATTGCAGAACAACAAAAATATAATGTAGCAAAATTAGCATAAAATCTTAGAAGTTACTGCCTAATCAGTAATGTATAAAAAGTGAAGCACAGGTTAAAACAATTCTATTTTGTAAAGTCATAATGTATCTGTACAGCTTTTTATTAGACAAACACCTAGCATGAACATTTTTAAAAAAATATCAGAGTTTCTGATGAAAAAAAGACACTAAGTTTCAAAGTAATTTCTAGCTGAGGACATATTTATTTTTAACATAAATTAAAAAGACTAGGAAAATGTGTAAAAAAAAAAATCCAAAATACATAAAACACCATTTTAGCTGAGCTTTTCAATTTCTGTCAGTCAGAATGAATTTTGTTACACACTCTTCTAATTGCCTAGTAATATGTTACAACAGACAGACAAATGCTTTATGAAAAAAGCTCTACTAAAGCGTCATATGCTCAAAACTTACTTTAACTCTGCGTGCACTTATCACAAACGTTCTGAACGGATATCTTAAATACTGTTTTCAGCTATTCCTGGACAAGTGCTGCTTTACCAAACATCTTAAAATAGTCACTGTTACTAGCTGCAAACCAGGCTTACTTCATGAATGTCTCAATAATGCGCCTTTTATTCCAGTGCTTATTACACTGATTTCTTTGTAATGGATGTAGATACAAATTGTAAGAAACTCAAATATGAATTACCTCAATAATAACTTTAATACACTGGCTACAAGAGCGATCCTTTCCTACAGTTTAACACATTTTTTTTTGTCTTCCCCTCTCTAGAAACTGAAAGCATGAGTCACATTTATAAAAAAAGAATTTACTTTCCTTAGCAACCAGATCTAAATACTCACAACTTTCTTAAAGATAACCAAAGCTTGGACTAAATAAATGTAACATTAAGGTCTTTGCATAAATCCAGTGCTTAGCTAAGACAAAATGTGCCTAACCACTTACTTCTATAGACTTTTAATTCTTTGTTTACTTTCTATTTTTAGCAGTATTAGATCAAACGCACCCCCAAAAAGTTAGTTTTTAAAAGTGTGAACAGCTGACTATGTTAAAATTAATACACAAGGACTGAGTTTCAAAACATGTTTAAAACGGCTTTAAAAAAAAAAAGATGAAAAAAAGAAAAAGAAGCTATACCTGATATGAAAGGTACGTTTTCACCCAGTGCCAAATACTGCTATATGAGCAATAGTGAAAAAGACAAACAAACAAACAAAATAATTCCTTCTTTTTTTTTTCCTTTTTTTTTTTTAACTTAAAGAATCAATCTCCTAGGCTTATTTTGCTACACTGTTTTAAGAAGCTCTAACACATCCTGATGCCTCTGTAGTGAAACATGCCAGATTTATTTTTTTTTTGGAAGCAGGAGAGTCACTTTTTTTTTTTTTCCCTGCACTCTTGTATGTAGGACAAACTCAGATTTGTTTCTTCTTCTCAGGGTTCCTGTTCCTTCTCGGAAGAAGACTAGGATGCCTGTCTTCTCTCTCTCGCTCTTCTTGGAATTCCAGGCACAAAGCACTGCGCAAAAGCTGCACCAATCCTTGCCGCAACTGCCTGCAAAGGACTAGAGGTGGGGAGAGACCAGAAAATTCACCTCGCCCCTGTGCTGGTTTTATAAATGGGGATTGCACAAATGTGCCGGAGCAAAGGGGTGAAAAAGGCAGGGTGCCAGTTTGCTACACTATGCTGCAATGATCTCATGTTCAATGCTGTCGCCCCGTTTGCCCAGTTCAAATGCCTGTTCATTAAACAGGAGAAAAAAAAAAAAATCCACCAGAAAAATAAAAACAACTTTTATCCTTCAGACACTCAGGAGGGCTGTCATAAACTACAGACCAACAATAAAAAAACAATAAAACATGTAGTTTTAAAATTTAGTTATGAAGTATAAATATTCTGCTTATATTTTCTTTCTTTCTTTTTTCTATTTGGAGATAAGAAGCAGAATTTATCAGGCGTGAAAGGGACAGCCTCCTGGTGGTGTGCCAAAAAAGCCAGAATAAAGGCAAAGTTGTGCTTCAAAGCTCAATCGCTTGCTGAGTCTGGCTAAAGTCAAGTATTAAGATCCACCATTTTCTGAGCCATGTAAGAAAAGAGGAAAAAAGTCAGGACAGGCGCTGCTTTCCAAGTCTCCGTTGGCACCATCACAAAATCTCAGCCGTAAGGTCACATGACGCTCTGCCAAATGTGGAGTGCATTCCCATAAACCATTCTGCTGATACTGCGAAGGCAGCTATTGTCTAGTTTATACCCAAAGTTCAGCCCACTCTTCATTGAATTAGCTGAAAAACGCATCACCTTTGGGGGTTGGGAGCCATGGAAACGTCTACCTGGCAGACTGCCCACTTTTTCTGCCCATCAACCAGAGATGGAATTGTGCTGCCTAATGTAATGATGACTAGGAATGTGAAGAGTCGTCCAAAGTGAATCTGATTCTTGCAAAGCCTGATTCATTTGCACAGCAAACTCTGTCTTCTTGTTGTTAAAAAGGGGAGGAGGGGGAAGAAAAAAAGTGCCTTTCCCTAAATGTAGCAATTAAAGGTCTAGTAAACATGCCTCATCTGCAACTTTCCTTCATAACATACTGAAACGGTTCCCAAAATAAAGCACTTGGTATAACACAAGTTTTCTGATTTAAAGCAGCACTTGCTTTTCCCCAAGTTAATCTGGCATCCCCTGGACATTTTTGCTCCTAAAAAAAAAAAAAAAAAAAAAAAAAAAGAAAAGAAAAAAGAAAAAAGTACACAGCAGACCTCTCATCTTTTTATCTGTCTTTCTTACCTCATGATTTTATCTAGCTCAAATTATACATGTATGTGGTAATACCCACTAGTAACTGTGGGGATGCAATATTGCTGCAATCTCCCTCAAAGCCGTCTCCTGAGAAAGCTGGTTGTGTTTCCAGCAGCACAAAACCCTTCATCTGAGCCCTCTTATCTTCACTAGTGGGTGGGACAGCTGGTCTGCAAGTTTGCAAACCAGCACATTTGAGACCAGCCAGCACCTTCCCTTCTTCAAAACACATTTAATCTGGATTTCATTAAAAGAGATGCAATCAGGCAGAATTTATAAAAGATGCAAGTTACTAAATAGACTAAGTAATAGGCATAACTCTTCTGCTACAGACCTGAAATTTTGATTTTGCCCATCTATTGTTCTAAAGTAAAATGTCACAGAAAATGTCACTTCCAAATGAAAATACCACAAAACCTACTGAGCAATAAACATATGCTCTCCCCAGCACCTAAAGACCTTGTACAGAATTAATCTTGGAGCTCAGTGTGGTGAACAAATGAACAAAAATCCACTCACTGTTTCTACATCATGAGGCTTAATAGCTACTGCAAAAGAGATTTTAAAAACCTAGTAATTTCTCTGATCCCCCCATTAATAAAAACGAAGCCAGGGGAGGAGCGTCTCTACCTATAAGCATCTGTACAAATGGTCCCGTGAAAAGGAGGTTGCATGCTAAAGAGCTTACAGCTAAAGCCTGGTAAGGAAGGGCCAAGTGGGAGATGACAGGCTAGAAGCCGCAGCGGGAGGACAGGAAAAACCATTCCCAGGGCCACTGCAGGCAGTAACTCCCTAGCTTGGCTACTTTTATGTTTTGTTTTACAGTTCTTTCCAGTTTCACTTTATTTACCTGGAGGAAATTGAAGGTTCATTACCAAAGGAAGGAAGTGTGAGAACGGGGGCTTTGAAGTTGAGGAAGACAGTTATGAGGGCAGCTCAGCCCTCAGAGGGAGGTCCTGGGGCTGTCCACCAGTCAAAAGTCTGTGGGGCTGACTGCACCCCCGGCTGGGACTGGGGTGCTGCAGGCGGCGGGTTGGCAGAGTGGGGCAGCCCCTGCCTTCCTCCTGGCACACCCTGGAAGCCTGCACCCGGGTTTTGGGGAGGGCAGGTGTGGCTGGGACAGTTATGAGGGCAGCTCAGCCCTCAGAGGGAGGTCCTGGGGCTGTCCACCAGTCAAAAGTCTGTGGGGCTGACTGCACCCCCGGCTGGGACTGGGGTGCTGCAGGCGGCGGGTTGGCAGAGTGGGGCAGCCCCTGCCTTCCTCCTGGCACACCCTGGAAGCCTGCACCCGGGTTTTGGGGAGGGCAGGTGTGGCTGGGAGGACAAGAGCATTTGGGGCAGCCTCTCTGGATGGTGAAGGGCAATGCTGGTGGGGCCTAGAGGAGGTGCCCCCATGGCCCAGCAGTGGCAAGGGGCCACAAAGAGGTGCTGGAAACGACCCTGCTCTGCCTGCCAAGCCTGCGTGCCTGGGATCGGCCCCGCACTGGTCAGCTGGTGGGAGCTGTCTGGCAGAAGAGAAATTTGCTGCAGCCCCAGTAAATCAGTCCACCACTTTCTCTCTTTTCCAGATTTGGAGCTTTTCAAGGGCCAGCAGCCAGAGGAAAGCCCCCGATGCAGTGACATGGTATAAGCTCTCTCAAAGAGTCTTTAGGAGTGAAATACCATGTGCATGGTTTTGAGATCCTTTTCTTTCCCCTGTGAGTTAAAGATGGCTGCCTAGGTGCTACCAGTCAGTGGAAATGCTGCTTATCACTCCAGATACTTTCTACAATAGTCCCACGGCTTGGACCACAGGGATCGTACTGACTTCCAGGGACCACGAGCAAACTCTGCATGCTGTTATACCTTGGCCATAAAAATGACACATGGGTGGATTCTCCCATAAAGATCTTCAAGATTAAATAATCTCTTTGAGATTATTTAAAACTAAATTAATTTCTCCAGGCTCATAAAACTCAGAAAGTCAATTGAAATGTCTTTCATTAACAATTATGTGGAAATGGAAACTTGAGATCCCATTTTTATCATTTCAGTAGTTTTCTTATTGATTTCAGTCAGCAGATTAAAATAGATTATTTTTTCTTTTAACAGGTCACATGGAACTGAAGCTGGGTTCATTCCACCTTACATTTTACCATTAACCATAAAAATGTTTAGGCCACAATACATCAGAATCTTCAAAGAAACCACTCACAAGAGTGCAACTGACAAACCCAGGCGCGTTTTGAACCATGGTGAAAAATAATGGTTTCATTAGAATTGAGTAGAAACGTCCAACTAAAAAACAATGAATTCATATCCTGTTCAGATTTACTACTATTATTATCAGTAATGGTATGTGAAAAGGACAAGGGAACAGCCTGACTTTCAGATCTCAGAAGGGTGTTTGCCACTAATTACAAATAATAGGTAGTCTGAGCTGGGCAAATCTGAGCAGCAGCTTTTGAGAGGCGACAGGCACAGAATCCTACACATTCATTTTTATTTTCCTGTGTGGAAAAACACTTCAACATGTGGCTAGACCTCAATAACGAGCATTCACCAATATTCAAGAAAGATGTTAAAAAGCTATTTAAAAAATCACTTTCATATGTGCCCGGCAACAATTAGAGATGTGACGAATCTCAGAGTGCTTTGCCTATGAACTAATTCAAGGGCAACACAAAGGGAACCAAAAAAGACATATCAGCAGGAGTGTCTGGCCCTGCTCATCCGCAGCTGGAGGAGGCAGGGAGGCTGGGTGGAGCGAGGCTGCACAGGATGGACCTTTCCATGGGAGAAGAGGGCATTGATTCTTCCCCCACCTGGGAGGCAGGAAGGGGGAAGGCAAAGAAGGCAGGAAACCTGGGCTGGGCTGAGGGTGTCTGCTCACAGCTGAATATGGTTTCCATGTCTGTACTCAGCTCCCACAGGACAGCCAGCACCACAGCCTTCTTAGCTTAATAGGCAGTTTGCAAACTAACTGGAAAGGAAAAATAGGGGCCTTCCCTGGGCAATGGCAACCTGCATAAGACGTGACAGAAAAGCTGAGAGAGAATGGAAAAGAAACACAGCAACGCTCTCAGAGTGAAGGGAGAGGAAGAGAGGGAGGAAGGGAATCTTTGCTCTTTCACATTGTTGTTACTGAACACAAAAACAAAACAAGCAAGTACACCACCGTAGTTACAAGTTAAAAGTTGAAAACACACAAAGTGAAGAGGGCATGCAAGTACTGGATATATTACAGATTTCTGGATAACTTTCATGTACTGCATTGCATGGCATAACACTTCTCAATAAAATGGTCTTGTTCTGCAGACCACATTCTCAAAGGCAGTCTCATAGTATATAAAGGTGACAAAAATTATTCGCAAAATGCATGCAAATGAAAAGTTATCATCTGCTTGCTACTTTCATTTTATTTTCAAATGGCACTGTGCCTTCTCTTTTTTTCTGCCTTAAGGTTAACAGAATCAAATTAAGAGACTTAAGCAAGATGCTCTGTGGTAAGAGCCAGATATGTCATTCATCATAAATTAACTGTAATTTTCCCCTTTCTGAAATTTCCATGAACAATCTTGCTTAAAGCAAGATAAAAATTCACAAAATTTTCATGATTGTTCCTTCTCCTCTGAATTTTCACTGTATTATCTGCAACCTATTTAACTTTTGGCCACTTTGGCTGTATGGCTGTGCTCCTGAACTTCACAAACTTCTTTTTGCTTTACTACTGGAGAAAGAAAATCTTTAAAACCAAACAGCAACAAAAACTGAGTAATGCACATCTAATAGTCTTGTTCACACAAGAAAAGCCCTCTTCACAGATGTTTTAAGATCAGCTATTCCCTTAAGAGTGCAGATATTCATAAATAGCAAAGGGTGCAAATATAACAAATTGAAACAGCTACTGCAAATTCAGATGCGCCTTTTCCAATAACTATTCCACAGTACAAAGAAATTGATCCAAAGTAGGAGCCACCCTTCCGTTCTTCACAGGGAAGCACAGTTTTGGTAGAATAAGCAGTATGGCTGCAGCACCAGAGCAGGCCTGGTTCTGAGAGGGCTCAGCTGAGGCCCAAGCAAAAGCCAGGCTCCATCACTGTTCTCCATTTCTTAAAAAACTTAGGCTTTTACAGTTGAACATTCAGGCACAAAAAGATACAACACTTCCTCCACAAACAAGACAGTACCTCAGACAGGTAAAAATGCTGTGGTGTTATAAAATATCAAATCAAACATGATGAGAGGAAAAGTTTTGCCACAGACATTTCCTTCAACATACTTGTTTCAGCTCCCATTTATTTCACCAGTGTCACTCCAGAAACATTAAATAAGTTCAGAGCAAGAGATATAATATTCAATGCCCTCACATACACCAAGTTGGAGACATAGAAAAACACTTACATTCTCTTTACCTCATTTGTCTTTGGCAGATCTAAGTGCAAATACAACTGAGCATTATCATTATCATATATCATATCACTATTTATCAGATGAAAAGATCAGAAGCATCTTTTTTTTCTCAAATTTAAAAGCTTTTAGCACATCACTCTTCAAAATGCCTAAGTAGTACGGCAGTTAGATTTTTTGCCAGTTCTAGAGCCAAAGGTACCAAAGATTAACTTGTTTTCATAAACAATTTGTAATTACTGTATAAAGCATAGAATACCTGACATTGTTCAGTGTTAAGGACACTGCGCTGAATCATAAGCACTACCTTAAATTAGATCATTTCTAAATACTACCTACACAGTTTGCACCAATTTGACCACTACCTTTGAAAACTAAAATCTGAAGATATCTTGATCTAGTTCCTGGTCACTAGAGTAGGAAGACAGTAGACACAGAGAATCAGCTAGCAAAGAGAGTAAACAACAAATAATTCCTCACATGCCTTCTAC
>NW_010331037.1:0-6138 GCF_000700745.2 Antrostomus carolinensis | reverse complement strand
CCTAACACCTCTTCAAGACAAGGACAAGTGCAGTTAGAATTGAAGCCAGAAACTGTTTTATTAATTATTGATTTAGTAGCATGCTTAGTGCCTAGACCTGCCCAAATGTAACTCCCATGCCAAGGTTCCCACTCAAAAACTGCTGCAATGCTAAGCTGAGTTGCACGCCTATATGTAGGGAACACCTTCATCACAGCAATCCTCTCCCAGGCTTCAGAATGAAAAATCCTCCTGGGTCTGGGATCACACAGACATAAGTCAGGGGAAAGTGCAGATGGCTTCCTGTTCCTCACTGTCCAGCAGGCTGTGTAGCAAGGGTCCTCCAGGGCCACTTATTTTGCATAAGATTTTTCTTGACCCGAGTATAAACTGGAAATAAAAAAGATGCTGCAAGGACAGTCTTTAACCATTGATTTCTTGATCAGAGATAAACAGGTTTTATGTTTTTACTGCATACCTTTCCCATACAACCCTGTATGGATCCTGGCTGCTCATCACTTAAAATCTTATGCAATGTTACTTAAGAGGAGCATTTTGTTTAGCTGCCTTGAGCCAAAAGTAGCTTTGAGTAGAACACATGCTGTGTGTCACCTATGCCCCAGCTGCTATAACTGACTACAGTCTCACACCTCAATATGACACACTTCACTGCTCATGGACAAAGAGAGAAAATAAGTATCTTTGAAACATTCTTAATTATTTCAGGAAATAATTTACATACGTCTTTAGGTCCTTATATTCCTACAGAACTGGACAGTACTTTCCAAAACATGAGACTGTTTTGCAGGCAGGTCTATATGTACATATATCCAAACACACCCAACATATTTTCATAATTAAATTACAAAAATGGAGCCTGTGCATGCACTTTACTGGGTTACATTCTTAGCAGGTTGAGTTTTGTTAGCCAAAAAATCCCTGGTCAGGTCATAACTCTAAGCTGAAAACATGTGCATTATTGCACAACGTAAGGTGTGTTTTTGATTCAGTAGACTACCAGATCAATTATTTTTGAAGTAAAAATTATTAAAACTGGATAGGAAACAGTTTTCTATATCCCACTTTCCCATTTCCCTACTTTGAAATTTTGAGTCTGCAAAATAATCTCACTCCAAACAACACAAACCTTCAAATCTAGGTTGTTAAGTAATTTTATACCGGAGCAATTAACACTTTGTACATTAAAATATTTTAAATATTTTTTCTAGATGTTTAATTCCTCAATATTTTTAGTACAAATGGCTACTCTTCCAATTTTTTTTAGTTTGAATTGGCATCATTTTGTGAGTAAAACCTACATTTCAAGATAATCAACATCCTCAGACAACCTGAACAACCATAGAGACAGAGGCAGAGGAGATCAAAGGCATGGAGCCTTCTTGGAAGATTGAGCAGGCTAGGAGTGATCAAAGGCAGGGGAGCAAGGACCCTGATCTTAACTCCTGCTTCCACTATACATGTATAATTTACAGGTTATTGAATTGTGGGGAGGGGAACTATTTATACATCAAATATAAGTTACAGGCCTGAAAAGTTATTTAAAATATTAAAAAGTTAACTTTGGTTGTTGAAAATGTCTAGGCAAATTTTTTTCACAATACACTTTTCCAATAGTTTAATCCAAAAGGAAATAGTGCTAAAGCAAGCAAATTTATTTTCAATGAATTGGCATTTTCTGACAAAATCAAACAAATGCTATGGCTGGTTGGTGTCATCACAGAAGAGATACTGTGTTGTGTTGTTTGGAAGTGATAACTGACAGGAATAATGGAAAACTCATGTTCTGCGTAAAGCGCTACTAATTATATTAGCTTGCTTTTCAGAAAATTCAGAGAACACATAACTCAAAATCTCTATAAAATTACAGTTTCACACTATCTATGTAAAATTCACATTGTGCAATCACATAAGGGCATTTCTTTAGTTTTTGTCCTACACATTTTGGTAGTATTCCTGTGTAGAACTATACTTTCTTTCATGAGACTTTTCACAGCTTACCAGCACAGAGCACGTAACAGCACTGAGACAAGCTGATTGCAATCAGTTGAGTATCTTAGCTACCAGATCCTTGGTTACTTGGTCATTATTCATCTTTAACCAGTTCTGTACTGGAGAAAACATTTGCAATTAAAATTTTCCTAAAAAGAAGGAATTATGGCCCCAAAGTTTTGATTTGGCTATTCAATTAAGAACATTTTCTCAGAAAATCCTGAATAGCTACATAAAAAATAAATACCATACATTATGCCATTCAATAAGTGACTTCAGCAATGCACAGATTTAGTAATGATACATGAATTTATATGATTTGTGACTTCACAGCTCTTTGAATTTCATGATATTACATATATCTGCTGCCCCAGTGAATATATAACACCATGAATTTCATGTTAACATCAAATTGTTTTCTTAATTCTTAATTATTTCAGGAAAGAATTTACATACATTGAATTTTACAATACCGAATGCTTGAACAGCACAAAGGAGATTTCAGAGGACCAACAAGGGTCATGTACCTAGAAGATGTATTTATCTTTCGTAGTAATAAGCAGAAGACCTTTATTTCTCATTTCAAATTGTGACAAGAGTACTTCAGTCCTGTTTCAACACCTTCCTGGAATTCTCAACTACTAAGAAATGTTTATATAGGCTGTATGTACTTAAGGACATTAAAGGGATTTAATTTTAAATTAGTATAATGCCTATTTCTTTGGGATCAAAGACAAGAATTTGCATTTTTTATTACAACAACATACAAAGTATCTTTTGAACAAGAGTGATCCAATACAAATGTAACGCTTTTTGATCAGTCCTAGGCACATCCTGGCTTAATATCTAGGAGACATTAATTGTCCAGTGGCTCAGAGGCAGAGTATCTACAGAAATGTGTACAGTCTAGGTGGAGGGAACTGTCTGGTTTGCTTTCCACAAAGACTTGGTTGTTGAAGTGGGTCAGTTTCTAACACTGTCACAAGACATTCGTAGGTACATTCAAAGGGTGGGCAGCTTCAGGGTACATAAAGGGATGCTTCTGAAGATATTCTTATGCCTTCTTTTTTATATTTCCCTGACTGTAACAGGAAATAAAAGGTTACTAATAATTTAATCTACAAATATGTTACTTTCAATTTGTTAACAGATGGTTCATTCAGCACAACTTCAGTGGACTATATTTGATTACATATCTGCTTCCTGAAAAGGTATTTTTCTAAAACACTATGGTAACCAATGCTTGCAGAGCACGAAACCAAGCAACCAGATTTCTGGAATGCATTTCTGGATAGCTTTTATCGAGCAAGAGAGAAGCAGAATGCAATATGTAGAAAACAATCCCCTTAGCTAAAATGAAGTTAAGTTCTACAAACAGAATCTAGTTCTGTCCTCTGAGGGTTGATAACAGCCATGGGAATGTGAATTTAAGCGAAATAAACTTTTACAAGGAATAGCAATTTCTTATATGAATTTGAACAATATATACTCGATAGAATGTAATGTTGTGCACAAAGCATGCAGTAACCATATCCTTAATCCAGTATGTCCAGTGATAAACCTTTTATTTCTGTGCTCTGGGAAAGGAATGGATCTGTATAACATCTCTAGGGCTTTATCATGAAAACTCATACACTTGTATTCACCTTTACTGCAATTAGCCTTCTCACTGAAATTAGGGGAACCATCCATAACAATATAAGCAAACATGCAGAACTTTGTTAACAGAGTATTGGAGCCTTGAAAACAAAGCCACCTACAGTAGATACTGGTTTTAATTATGTAAACATAAAAAAACAGTGCAGTAAACTCCTATACTTTATTGAGGTCTTTTAAGATTATCTAAACAGTAACACATCACATTATAATGAACCAATTAAAATGTCATTGTCCACCTCAGATCATTATCTTATGCTCTTATCTACAGACAATTTGTAGCAGTTTCAAGTAAATAGCCAGGTGGCTTCTCCTATATATATGTGGAGGATCTTCTAATAAATTACCTCCTTATCTACCTGGCAAAAAGTTGCTTTCACCATGAATAGCGCCTACTCATTTCCCTGAACTTCCTCCCCATTTGTTCATTTTCATCTGTTTTCAATGGCATCAGCAATCTGTCTAGTTCAGGACATACATGGATGTCTCTATGCCTAACAGAGTCCAGGATGCCCCAACAATCTAAATAAATAAGCATAAGTACTGCATTCCTCTCAAAAGATGTGGCAACGTATATAGAAGCACCTAATAATGAAAAAGAAAATGAATATAGTATTTGTATACATTGTCAGTCATAATGTAAATCCTAATCACTAAGTATTTGTGAACCAAATTTATCACAGGAAATAACATTTTTGCCAAACAAGATTTTCTAGGACAACACTATTTCATTCAAACATCCTTTTGTGATTTTCATTCTAAAAACTCTTTTTTCCATGGGAGAAAAATTACACATCTCAAACTCATTTATCATAAACTATTTTTTTTTTTTAATCTTGGCAACTCCTCCCAGAAAGTCAGTACTTTTTAAGTTAATGTGATGTGACCAAGACCCCTATTTACTTTTGATATCAACAGTAACTCCTATTCTACAGGTGTATGACCCATCCTGAAGTACTCTCTACATAGTATAGTGTGTGTGTACACACAGACACCTAACTACTCAAAGAACCCTTGTGAAAACATTGGCAGTGAAACACATCTATTAGTCTCTTCACTGCAGCGTATGACAGAGTAAATGCTTCACCTCTCTCATTCAGCAAGGCAGGTCGCATGGTGGGGCTCTGCTATAGACCACCCAGCCAAGATGAGGAGGTAGATGAAAAATTCTCCAAGCAGCTAGGGATCACTAGCTAGCATCTCAGGATCACTGGTCCTTGTTCTTGTGGGGGACTTCAACTTGCCAGATGTCTGCTGGAAATACAACACAGCAGAGGGGAGAGCCTCGGAGGTTCCTGGAGTGTGTCGGAGGTTCCTGGAGCGTGTGGAAGACAACTTCCTGACATAGCTGGTGAGGGAACCAACCAGGGAAGGCGCCCCACTGGACCTGTTATTCACTAACAGGGAAGGACTGGTGGGTGAAGTGGTGGTTGGAGGCCCTCTTGGGCACAGTGATGATGAGAAGATAGAGTTTTTTGTTCTTGGAGAAATCAGGAGAGGGGTCATCAGGACTGCCACCTTGGACTTTTGGAGAGCAGACTTTGGGCTGTTCAGGAGTCTGGTTGGCAAGGTCCCTTGGGAGGCAGTCCTGAAGGGCAAAGGAGTCCAGGAAGGCTGGATGCTCTTTAAGAAGGAAATTTTTAAAGGTGCAGGAGCAGGCTGTCCCCATGTGCCAAAATAGGAGCCGGTGGGGGAGAAGACCAGCCTGGCTGAACAGAGAGCATAGGCTGGAGCTCAGGAAAAAAAAGAGAGTTTATGATCTGTGGAAGAAGGCACAAGCAACTCAATGAGGACTACAAAGACCTTGTGAGGCTATGCAGGGAGAAAATTAGAGAGGCCAAAGCCCAGCTAGAACTCAATCTAGATGCATCAATAAAAGATAATAAAAAATGCTTCTTTAAATACATCAGTAACACAAGAAGAGCTGAGGAGATTCTTCATCCTTTGTTGGATACACAGGGAAACATTGTGACAAAGGATGAGGAAAAGGCTGAGGTACTTAATGCCTTCTTTGCCTTGGTCTCTAATGGTAAGACAGGCTGCTCTCTGAATGCACAGACCCCTGAGCTGGTAGACAGAACTGAAGTGCAGAATGACACACCCATAATCCAAGAGGAAATGGTTAGTGACCTATTGCTTCACTTAGACATCCGTAAGTCTATGGGGCTGGCTGCTATCCTCCCCAGGGTACTGAGGGAGCTGGAAGAAGTGCTCACCAAGCCACTCTTCATCATTTATCAGCAGTCCTGGCTGACTGGGGAGGTCCCATGACCCCCATCTACAAGAAGGGCTCAAAGGACGATCCAAGCAACTACAGGCCTGTCAGTCTGACCTTGGTGCCAGGGAAGGTGATGGAGCTAATTGTCCTGAGTGTCATCATGCGGCACATACAGGACAACCAGGGGATCAGGCCCAGTCAACATGGGTTTATGAAAGGCAGGTCCTGCCTGACTAACTTGACTTCCTTCTATGACAGGGTGATGTGCTTAGTGG
>NW_010331036.1:0-545 GCF_000700745.2 Antrostomus carolinensis | reverse complement strand
TGAGTTATTTTAACTTTTTATATGCTAGAAGTGGATATATTGTACAGTATAGGAAGAAAAAATTATTAGGATAATTATATAAGCTCATTTTAATTAATGAATATGGAAGACAAATATAGCTGTTACATAGTAAGATGGCATTTTAGCTATGCGTTAAACATGTAAATTTTTCAGACAGTCACTTAAAAAAAATGCTAGCAATATTTTTTTATATGAGAATTTTGGCCCAGACAAGATAATTACATGAGAACTCATACAAGTGTCACCGAGACTGTGTATTTGGTTTACATGACAAGGTTTTGGTAGCAAGGGGGCTAAAGGGATCGATTCTGTGAGAAGCTGCTAGAAGCTTCCCCCATGTCCAAGAGAGTCAATGCCAGTTGGCTCTAAGATGGCCCCACCGCTGGCCAAGTCCAGGCTCATCAGCAATGGGGGTAGCACCTCTGTGATAACATATTTAAGAAAGGAAGAAAAAACCTACACAACTGCAGAATATATGAGAGAAAAAACAACTCTTGCAGACACCAAGGCCAGTGAAGAAGGAG
>NW_010331035.1:11187-12040 GCF_000700745.2 Antrostomus carolinensis | reverse complement strand
ATTGAGCTGTTGACTACAACTCTTTGAGTGCTACCATCCATCATGATTCTACCATGATGACACATTTGTCCTCCCATATAGACCTGCTATTAAAGCCCACTCTCTTTAGGTGGTTCAGGTGGACTCTATTTTGTTCTGTTATGGAAACAACCAAAGGTGGCCCCTGCCAAAGGGTTCCCACCATTTTTATGGTGACACCTGACATAGCACCTGCTAGATAAGACACCTGCTTAAATTTGAAAGCTCTCAGCAACCCATCAGTGACACCTTGTAACCCATGGTAATTCTGAGTATTTTTCTTTCCAGCCACACACCACTGAACAGAGCAGGTCAAATACCTCTTCTTCTTCTTGTGGCAACCATCGGTGCAAGAGGGGATGCTGCCATGTTAGGTTGAAGAAATATAAAGAGGTGTGTCTCTGCCAACCATGCCAAGTCGTAGTGTACTGAAAGGGATCTACAGTGATGTACCTTTACATCATCATCGCTCTCTTCCACATGGACTGTGTCACAAATTGCTGAGGGACATGGGTTAGTCGGGGACTTGTCAGTGTTGGGTTCATGATTGGATTCAGTGATCTTAAAGGGCTTTTCCAACCAAGGCAACTCTGTGAAATCACTGCCACCATCTCATTTCTGTATGATCTCACCGTCTCCCTCAAAATTTTCACATCTGGTTCTCAACAAAAAATTCTTTTATGGGTCAAAAATCTTTTCATTATTAATTGTGTGCCACACCAGGTATTGCTTTTTCTCTCCGAGTATCACAGAATAACAGAATGACAGAAGGGCGGGGTTTGGAAGGGACCTCAGAGGATCATCCAGTCCAACCCCCCTGACAAAGCAGGTTCCC